>NW_006239094.1:37222-69665 GCF_000226075.1 Solanum tuberosum | reverse complement strand
ACAAAGTACAAGCTCCTAAAATCAGGTTTAGTGTCAGAAAATTTCAAATGGATGACAAGAAATTAAGAAAAACACTACTCCAACATAAGAATTTTAACAGTGTTAAAAATAAGAAAGTTGTCAGTACTTAATATAACATATATAAACAAACTTATCATGTGTCCCACTCAAATGAACTGATGTTATCTTAAATAAGTATCAAATTAAGGATCAACAACATTCTTGCACCTTCTCACATTTAAAAGTTCAGAATGTGATACATCTGTGATATGTTTGGACAGGAAGGAAGAAAAGATGTTCCAATGAAATACCAAATCCAAGCTACTCCCTTAAGGCTAGTCCCTGGAGATTCCCCTTCCTATCTTTAGTATAGGACCCCCTGTAATGAAGCTAACAAACTCACTTTTGTACATATTATCTTTTGTATTATTTGAATCTTCTTGATTCCATCAATGAAACAACCTCATCAAAAGAAATAAATTAAAAACAAATACTATCTAATGGGTGCAGTTACCAATCCATTCACTTTGTAAAGGTTTTGTGCGCTATCACTCCCAAGTTCAATCAACTGACAAACACAGAAAAAGAAATCAAATACAAGAATTGCAGTCATCAGGTTAATAAGAGGCTGCAAAATATATTACCTGCCTTGTTCTATTTACGTCATTTCTTATAAGAAGATAATAAAGACAATTCTGAATATATTTACTTTGAGTCTTTGACAGCATGAAGTTGGTCATTGAAAGATACAACTAAACAAGGGAGGAGAGTCATCAATTGGCAACTCCAACTTCTGAGGTTAGGGTAAGTTTCACTGGTTAATTTGCAGTCAACTAGTCAAAGAAAAATATGCATAGCTAAGCTTTCTAATATAACCACTTCATGTCATTGGACATAATCTAGGAAATACCAAGGGACTTGTTGAGTAATTGAGGCATAGAATTAACAACCTAAAATCTCAGGTTCAAGGCCTTCTATAACACATAATATGCGCATATCTACTCAACCATGGTGAGCTAATTTATGGACATCTGTAAGGTAGGCTGCAACAAGCTTTTCGGTGAGATAGTCAAGGTTCGAGCAAATTGATTATGGTGTACTTTTGTGTATACAACTTTGTGGAGTTCCTCATGTGCTCACCTCACCAGCAACATCACTCAATCGGTGTGAAAATAGACAATTTTAAAGATATTTACAAGCTTTCAGATAAATATTTCAATATTGGCTTGCTTCTCATGTCCATGCTAGCTCAAACTAAAAGGCAACTTACTCACACATAGTCATAGATAATCTAAAAGCAAACAAAATGAAGCACAAACATTTCAAAACTCAATTTACAGTACCACTCTAGAACACCTGGCCAACTTAAATTGACAACAAACTTAAACTATATATAACATAATGATATTGAAATTCTGAAAAATGTGAAGATTATATAGATCTAAAATTGCATCGACCATTTTAAAAATACATAAAATGAAAAGTTCATCAAATAAATTAAGATTTTGAATACCAGCAATAGAGAAAGACAACTGAACGAGAAGAAGGCTGGCATATATGAGTCGAGTGACTGAATCTAACTCCATCACCACAGCCTATATCCACTTCCGTAGACTCCCCAACTCCTCCAAACGATGTTGAAATTCATCAAATTGTTTCTCCGGTTTCCCAAACGAAGGCGTAGAAGAGGAGAAATGACAGTGACAATAGGATCTGCCGAAAGAAGAACACTAACAAAGTAGATAATTACTGCTTCATTCAATGTCTAGCATGCCCAGCAGTGGATAACTGATGTCAACAGATCAAAGAATGGGAATATACTCCGATCATCTTATATGAACACTAAAACAAGTTGCAGAATAATCAGTTGCATAAGAGATACGCCTCGAGTTTTTTTCAGATTCAGTTACTAGTAACTAACTAGTTCCACTTTGTCCAAAACTAAATATAGATATTCACTGCACAAGATCAAACTAAAACAATATATTAAACGCAAACATATTGTTTTAAAATATGATGCTTTATGAAAGGTAAAATATCCACTAAAAGTTGCAGGAAACACAAGAATATCAAGTCTCCTTTTCAGGATCCAGATGGAATCTGAATACCCGACTATTTAGTGCAACAAAAAAATTGAATATATTACTCAAATGTAAATTAGTCAAAGTGTTAAACATTGAATGAGAACATAAATTATAGTTATTATACATGGAACACCCAGGTGAACCACACACGAGAATGATTTAAAGTATTCGGTAGTCAAAGCACATACATATTTTAAATAATAATCTCTTTCCTGTGCATCCAATTAAAAGCTTTTGAATATATTACTCATAAGAAAAAACTTATGAATATACACAGTTTGAAATGAACAAACCTCTGAGACTGAAAACAAATAGATTATTGCCTGACAGAATTGCTAAAAAACATTTGTGTTTACACTGTCCTAAAGCAGTATTTAAGTAGTTAGGTTAGAACTAAGGTACAAAGAGAAAGAAATTGGTCGTAGACAATAGTTGAAGACTATACCATTTTCTATGTTCATCACACTCTAGAGCATTATTTCCAATTTCTGTTTCGTGTTTGAATTATCATCCATCTCCGGGGCAATAAAAGTAAAGTTCCTGTAAATTACACGCACAAAACTGCAGATATTCTCTGCAAGATTAAGTTCCCCTTCTG
This sequence comes from Solanum tuberosum, assembly GCF_000226075.1. Taxonomy (NCBI): domain Eukaryota; kingdom Viridiplantae; phylum Streptophyta; class Magnoliopsida; order Solanales; family Solanaceae; genus Solanum; species Solanum tuberosum. Next base: position 66,983 of record NW_006239094.1, on the reverse strand, counting down.
AAATTCGACCAATTGCTAACCTCATTAATTCTCCTGTCAAATCCGCAAGCTAAAATGGAAAAGTAAGCAATATATCTTAGCATTGCTTAACTTGAAAAATACAAACAGATGAGACTCTTACCCCTAAGATATAGTCTAAGATGTTAATCTGCAACGGTTCAACAGAAGGAACACTAACTAAGTAGATTAAGTTACAATAGAGAATTTCTGGGTGGAAATTAGAATGAGACGAAAATAGGGTTTTGTGTTTGAATGAATTGGGGCAAAACGTTTTTTGAAGTTTAGTTCTTTGGAAATAGAGCTTTTCTATTTTTTTATGAATTCTTTTTTTGGTCAATTAGAAATAGGAGGGAGTGGTCAATATATTGGAGTGAATACAATATTTTAGTGATAATTTTAGAAAAAACCATATTGCTACACTTGTAAAGTGTTGTTTTTAGAATTATAAAAATAGCACACTTTAAAAGTGTAGTCATATGTGTAAATAAGTATTACCAATTATATCATGATATGGCAATGCTTATAAATGTAGCCTATACAACTAAAGGGCATGCTTTAAAAGTGTTGTTAATGTTATCGTGGCCAAAAAGTAAAAATTAAGGCTTCGCTTTAAAAGCGTACCCAAAAATATTTTAGGCAACACTTTACAAGTGTTGTCCAGATTTAGTGTGACCTTAGGCCTAAAATGGTGTAGTGTGTGCTTTGGGTCGTGACAACCCCAGACTGCACATAGCCCAGATTCTCTCTAAGGCTAGCCTAGCCTAAAATTTTTGAGTCACCACCCAAAAAGTTTTCCAAACAAAATTCTTTCATCACATGCTTAATCATAATGACAAATATGGGTTGTTACATCATCATATCAAAGTCGTACAATATTTATATCAAGCCTCGAGGCTACACCTTAGATGTAACACTGCTCTAGGATCACTAGTGACCCCAAGCTAACCCTGAGTCTAGTATATAAGAAGCATACTAAAAAACTAACTAAGTACATCATGTACTATGCGGAGGCTAAAAATAGTGGATGTCCAATATGGGGAAACCCAACTAGTCTAAATGTATAAAATATAATAAGAGCTTTGTGATGACTCAAACAACACTTAAAAACTCGAGCTAAATCTACTACTATGTATGAAAATCCTCTAACTGAATTGAGTTGTTAGACATGCCCCCAGCTAACTCTAACAAGACTGTAAACTGAAATAAAATTCTAAATGTAAAGCATGTCTTTTTTCCTCAAAGTATGAGGACTCACCACTGAAGTTGTTGAACTCAGATTAAGAATCGAAATAAACATGATTTGGATGCTGAGCGCCTAAACGAACATCATAAAATGATGTAGCGCAAAAGTATGCATCAGTACTTTGAATGTACTGAGCCATGCATGATATAGATATACTAGGCTCAATAATATATATATATATATATATATATATATATAAGATTAACAATATGTAAGTTGAACAATGGTATTAGCTGAACAAGGATGTAGGCTATACTGAAGTATGAATGAAAACTAAACTGGGCGTAATGACAAAGTACTAATAATGAAGATAACGTGTTGAACTATATACTGAAGTAATATGTTGATAACTTGGTCAATGCAAAAAGAGTATGACTGTGAGAGCTACTATTAACTGACATAAACCACGTGAGCTAATGTGGATTCCGATGTATACGCCCCATCAAAGAACCCAATATACCTTGTCAGGGGTATAAAGGCGTGGTTGTGGTGTGATCAGTAAAAACTGATGCCAACAGTGGGGACTTTTGAACATACATTTTCACGTAGTTCTGGGATTTTGAGGGTACACTGACCCCTAGTCCAACTCAGTGCTAAGTCTACTCCCAACTGAATGTAAAGATAAAAGAAACTGAAATACTGAGTAGCTCAAAAAATGACATGCTATCTAGGAATGATACATAAATATACTAAGGGCCCGTTTGTCCATGCGATATGGTATCATGATATGATATCAGAATATGGAATTATGAGATGAAATTGATGTTCTGTTTGGACATGCGATATGGAAATTTTGTGTTGTATATTTTCTCATAAACATAAGAATCTCATAAGTTGTAAGACTATTAAAACAGCCCCAGTTGTTTATTCAATTTTGCCAAATAAACAAAAATTATAAAATTGCATAATAAATTATTACAAAGCTATTTGTTATCCACTTAACTAACTGTTTCATCTAACTTTAATTGATCAAACTTTAATTCAATAAAAAAATTACACATAAATTGTAGTGTACTAGTCTTTAATATAATCCTCCCACGTAGTAATGAAAATTTCTCCATGTTTAACCTGCATTTCTCGATCATGTGACCGAGAAGACTAACCAACATTGTTACTTTGAATTGTATTAACTTCAAAATGGTAGAAGTAATCAATTAGGTGTTGGAGTAAATGAAGAGAACAAATTTACTACTCAACAATTGGTTGGTGTGACTTAAAGTGACTATATGTTGGTGAGAATAATAATTTTATGTCGGTGAGAATAATAAATTTTAAAAAGTAATGATGTGATTATAATTTATTTACATATGATATACATGGTTAGTGTATATAAATGTGGGGTTGTTTTAAAAAAATATAAACTTGTGGATAAAATTTTGTATTAAAAATATCTCAAATCATGATATGGAATTCCCATATCATGGTTTTTTAAGAATATGGAATCACATCTCTTGATATGGAATCACCGTAAAATCGAATGTCAAAAGGTTGATTCCATCTCATGATTTCATATCGTTATATGGTATCGCATGACCACACGCCTACAAAAAGATATGGCATTCGAATTCTAAAGAATGATTTTCTGACTGATCTGTCTAGAAAGTATATTTATGAGTAGTAGTAATCAATACAATCTAAGATTCTAAATATTAAACATTCAAGTTATACTAAATCACCAAGAATTGGGTTATTTAGATCGTGGGAACTATAACAGCTAAAATCACAATAAATCTTCAAAATTTGGAAACTCTAGGTCTGAACAGTTTATTAGAAATTGAAGAACTGACTGAGTTCTAGGGACTTAATAGGTGAAAGCAACCCATTAGTGAAATCCCACATACCTGGTGCCGAAAACTATGGATAAATCCTTAGAATTTTGGGTTGAACTTGAAGAAGACCACGGGTTGTTCTTGGGAGAACTATCGTCTCTTTTCTCTTCTTTTTGTTCAAAATTAGGTGATGTTAGGAGAATGAGGGTTTTATGTAGCTTTAGACTAGATTATTAGGCTAATACTGAGTAAAACGACGTAGTTTAACTACCCAACACATAGGGGAAAAGACCAAAAACCCATTTATATTTTAACTGCCGACCCCGTCGATGGTTTGACCCACGTTGATAGGTAAAACTACACAACGTCCTGGTCGGCCGTCGATGGGTTTAGGGAATTGTTTTCTGGTCCTTCAGAGGATGGAATCCATGTACGGTTTGTGGGTCAAGCTACTTTCCGTACATGGCCAACGTGAGTTACACATTTGGCCCTCAAAATTACACTAAGTCTGGGACTTATCTACGAAACCTTCCTATGTTTCGTACATTTAACGACGAACCTTCCTGGGGAATCGTAACAAGTTATTAGGACCTTGACATTTGGGAAAAATCTGGGTTGCCACCCACGGCCCCCACCTACAGTCTGTTGGTCAAGCCACGGTCGTCGGTGGCTCCATCTGTGCTTCCATCAGATTCTCTCAAAACTTGAAATTTCAATCTCTTCTAATTTGAGGTGTTAACATAGTAATAATATTTTATTTATTAAACCATTCTTATTTCATTACCATAAGAATTAAAAATTAGTAAGTAGATAATATTGTTATTTATAATTCAATCAAAGTGTTTGGAACTATGTGGTTAAAATCATCTATTTAAGTTATTTAAAATTATGTAGTTAACATCATTTAAAAAATAAATTTTGAAATGAATATTAAATATGTGAACATTTATGAGTACTCTATATTTTATATTATATTTATTTATTTTTTCTCTATTAATATTAAACGCTTAAACCTTTTCACATTAATAAGTAGTGACTTCTTCGAATGGTTGCGACTTTTTTTATGAGTTATGGCATTTCCTATGTAACACCCCGGATTCGAGAAAGAGAAAATAGCATATTTTTTAGAGTTCCATGTTCCACCGACGGAGTCCATAACCACAACCCATAGTTATGGTCCGTGGTCAGGACCCACGGCAAGACCTACGGACCGCAGGTGGGACCACGGTTCGTGCTCCAGGGTCATGGGATCGTGACCCCCGGATCTAGCCTTAGACGCCAAACGAAACCCTGCCAGGACGGACAGTCGGTCAGTCCATGGTCTTTCGGTCAGGGGCTGTCGATGGCCTCGTCAGTTGTTAAGTCAAGGGCGTTTTTGTCTTTTCTCTATGCTTCGGACATTTAAACTACACCGTTTTACTCAGTTTAAGCATAACAATTTAGTCAGCACATACCTAAAACTTTTTTTTCTCCAAAATCACCAAAACTTAGAGCAAAAGGAGAAGAAAGAGTCGACCAGCCTCTCAAGAACAAGTAGAACGTTTTATTCATGTTCCAGCCCCGAAATCGAAGGATTTATCTGTAGATTTCATTACCAAGCATGTGCGATTTTACTAGTGGGTTCCTTTCATCCACTAGGTCCCTAGAATTCAGTCAGATCCTTTATTCTCCATGTCTTGTTTAAACCTAGGGTTTCTAAATCGTTGTATAGTTGTTTTGATTTAGCTATTATAGTATTCGTAATCAAAATGTCATGTTGTCTTGGAATAATTGTTTAGTTCCTTGTTTGAAACTCAAAACCCTATTTTGTGTAGATTATCTTAGTTCATGAATTTCACTTGCTAGGATAGTTAAATAGATAATCATGCACCTAATTTTGAATGTTACATTATGAGTATATAAATGTTGCATTCTCAGATTTGCATGTCTATATTTTGAGCTATTTGGTTTTTCAATATTTAAGTTATAATGTGTCATATACACATTTAGTTGGGAGTAGACTTTGCACCGAGATTTAGTTAAGTCCCCTCTGTGGGCATCAGATTTAGTTATCATGACAGTCATGCCTTTATACCCCCTGGCAAGGTATATTGGGTCCTCTCTATGGGGCGTATACATGGGACTCCACGTTAAGCTCAGGTAGTTTTATGTCGGTTAAAAGTAGCTCCCACAGTCAGACTATTAGTGCATTTGACCAAGTTTTCAGTATATACTTCAGTATTTATGTCATGTTAATGATTAGCACTTGGTAATGACATTCGGTTTAGTTTTTCAGTTATGCTTAAATACTTACATTCTTTCTCAGTTATGTCATTGCTCCGTTATGTTTTGTTCAGATGTTACATATATTTATTCAGCTTAGTATCTATAGCATGCATGCTCAATACATTCCAAGTGCTAACACATACTCTGCACTACATTCTTTTATGATGTAGGTTCAGGTACTCAGCTTTGAGACCGCGCCTAGATCGATTGTCGATCCGCATTCAGCAACTTCAGTGGTGACTCATCATACTTCGAGGACAATAGACATGCTTTCATTTCAATCTTTGCATTTTCAGTTTTTCAGTTTTGTTAGAGTTAGTTGGGGAGCATGTCCCAGAAACTCAATTCAGTTAGAGGCTTTTCAGACATATTAGTAGAATCAACTTGGATTGTTTAGTTAATGTTTTTATTATCAATGAACTCTTAGTATGTTTTATATATTCAGATTAGTTAGGTTGCTCCCCAGATAGCCACTGCTTTCGCATAGTTCATGTTTATTTAGTTATCTTTCAGTTTGCTTATGATATGCTAGACACAGGGTTAGCTTGGGGTAACTCGTGATCCTAGGTCCTGTATTACATCAAGGGGGTAGCATCGGGGTGTGACATCTGAATGGTTGTGATCTTTCTGAAGGGTTGTGACTTATGTGATAAGGCACGATAAGCACTTTTTCATACTATCATTTGTTGTCGAAAAATAGAGGGGTTTCCTCACATTTTTAATGTACGAATTTTGTAAATTTTATAGTCTTCTTCTTCTTCTAAAAACAATGTAGTTTGTGAGAATTGTTCATTTATGCAATTACACTATTTTGTGGGTAAATTAGAGAGATAAAAATATTGATGAAACCAGGAGAATTGAATAACACAACTTCAAATGAGAAGACTATCTAAATAATTAGTATGTACTCCTTTTCATTGCTATTAATAAAATATACTTTTGCCTCCGCTTCTACTTGACATGAAGATCAATGATTTTATGTTGTAGAAACTACAAGTAGGTATTCTAGCTGTGATAAACCTCAAACTATTGGAGAAAAAAAAATTGATCAAAAACTTGTTTGAAGAGTCTAAATTAGATTTAATAACTACTCCTCAGTTTGTAATTTACTTTTTGTACTTTTATTTTTATTCAATTTAATGTTGAATATTTTTTTTTTTTTGGGGTGGGGGGGGGGGGGAGTGGTATGTTTAAGAATGTCATCTTTATTTTTAAAATTTCCTTCCAAATTAAAATTAGAAAAATCTACATTTAACTTATTATCTATTTGTATTTATCTATCTATACTACCTTAAAAGTATGAACTACCTAACTTAAATGTTAAATTATTATAATCCCCCCACCCCCAAACGTAAAACACCATATTTAGTATATCTTCTATATTATTTATTGTATTAAATTATATTATATTATATTTATTTATAGTAGATTATATTAAAAACAGACACCTTGTGACATTGAAGGGTTGTGACAATTCCAAAGTGTTATAACTTTTACGATTAGTTTTGACCTTTTCTAAGGGTTGTGACGTGCCTAAAGGGTTGTGACTTTTCTGAAGAGTTGTGACATTTTCAAAGGGTTGTGACTCTTCGAAAGAGTTATGAATTTTCTAATAAGCCAGGACCTTTTTTATCTTCTTCTCCTCCTTCTCCTCCTACTCTTCCTCCTTCTGCTTCTCCTTCTCCTTCTCCTTCTCCTTCTTCTTCTTCTTCTTCTTCTTATTCGTATTCCTCTTCCTCTTCCTCTTCCTCTTCCTCTTCATCTCCTTCTTCGTCTTCTTCTTCTTCTTCATCTTCGTCTTTTTCTTCTTCTTCTTCTTCTTCTTCTTCTTCTTCTTATTATTATTATTATTATTATTATTATTCTTAATCGATAAGGAAACTTTCAACTCTACTTTGTGCTACGAGTTTCTAATGACCTTAATTGATATCCAAAATCATTCCCATACAAAAGAATTTACGTTTACACATATGGGTAATTTAAGAATCACCCGATATGACCCTGCAAGTAAATGAACAATGATTCGAGTCTTAACCTTGGAATTTTGGGGGTGTTACAATGCATTTTCCTGGTGAGCAAATACCAGCAAATACTTGAAGATATTCAACATTTAGTTGTTGGCACATCAAAACAAGCAAAAACGATGACCGGATATCTATGTAATGGAATTACATACTAAAAAAATCTTGTGATGCCAAGAGAAAAACTCAAAAATAGTAGTATAATGGAAAAAGTTATCACCCAAAGTTATGCAAGTGTAAGAAATGAAAATCCCATATTAGCAGAAGTTTCTTTTTATGGGATCGTCACAGACATAATTTATTTGTATTTAGACCAAAAATTTTAAGTCCTAGGAACCTCTTGAAAATTGCACCAAGGCCTTACCTAATCTTAAATTAACCTCCCAAAACCAGTGGAACCGATGGGAAATCAATGTGAGTGTCCAATCGACATAAGATTCCATAAGTGAAAACAACAACACTCCTAGACCAAATCCTGCGTTTTGTAGCTCAGGATGTTGATTAAAGCCGCTTTAAAGAACTTAAGATATTCAAATTACGAAAACTTTCAAGAACCGCAACTTTTCAATCCCGCCTCAAAACTAACCTCACAAACTAATCAATTATGAATTGGGGAAACTAACGTGAGGGGTAAAATGGTAATCTTTCAAAAATAACCTTAAAGGTTATTAGAAAGAATAACAAATGGGAAGTATGTCGATGCCACAACAACCTCAAAATTGGCCACAAAATTAAAAACAAGTCCAACATGATAATACCTCAAGAAATTATTCACATAACATAGAAAATCTTCGAGGTATTAATATCCATGATATATTTTCTTCTATTTGCATTATAAAGTAGTAGATAACTAATTTTTATAAATAATGAAATTTTCTCTTTTTTATCTTCAATTAATTACAGATTCTACTGAGAGTGAAGATAAATCTAAGCGACTTAGGGCCCAGTGCTATGATGCAATCAGGATGGGGAAAAGATAGTGGTATTTTACATGCTGAGTTGAATTATCTTGACCAACCTAGTGGGCCAGAAGGATGTAGATTAATTTCAAAAGTCGATGTCTTAGCATGAAATTGCACTTTAGCTCCATTAAATCATATGTATTAGATGCTCTGCCTGATCTCTACCAGAATAAGATATGGTCTGACATAAATGTACCTTGAAAAAGAATAAAAAATATAAAGATATTTATTATTTTTGTAGTAGTCTTATATAGATGTGTGATGTTCGGCGTAATCAACTCACACTATTTCGGTTCAAGTACCAAACGATCGCGTGTAGTGATATAACCCAACCAAGGGTTGAAACGTTCCCACAAGGAGTGGTTTTGAGAATTCATAGAAAAATAAAATCAAGTTCTAATTAGTCATAGCTATAAATATTAACGAATAAAAATATACTAAATCTAAGGAGTGATGCAAGCGTCAATTTTCAATGGGGGGTTTGTATTAACTAATCAGCAAAAATGACAAAAATATAAGGAAGCGCGATAGAAAGACGGGATTTTTGGGATGTGATAGGAATACGGGTTAAACTAGACTATCGGGTACATTCTTTTCATAGTAAATTGTTGAGCATTTGTGACTAGGCTAGAAAATAGTGGGGGTAAATTCTCTCTTGAGCAACTTACCCCGAATCAACTCGGTTTCTCTCGAACACCGAGATGCCACATTAAACACAACCTCCGCCTTAGCCCATTCACTCTCTCGAGCTGAATGTGTGGGAGAAGGACTGGGATTCACTCTCTTGAGCAGAAACCCATGTCGATCCAATACCACCGGCTATCAATTTAGTATTCTTAGTTTTACGACCTCTCTCTCAAGCAAGCCAAAAACACTTAGATGAAATCGTATTAGCAACTACAATCCCATTAAGTTCACACACAACTACTAAATGAAATCACATTTAAACAACAAATAAACCATCAACGAGCAAGACCCAACACATAATTTAACCCATATTCAAAAAATCACACCCCAAGAATTGGGGTTTTAGCTAGACATGTAAAAGAGATAAAAATTTATATCAATATCAGTTTCCATCAACTCGGTATGAAGAATTAAGTCTTAAAAACCATCAAGAGTAAAGAATCTTCGAGACCCACGTCCAATTTTTTGGAGTTGAAACCCTTTGAATCTTTAAGGTCTTAAAACAAACTCTCCAAAACCCTTTAAAACTTAAAACTCTCCAAAAACTGTAAAAAAGTTCGAATAATAGAAGTGATATGATATTATTACTAGAAATTCAAACAAGTATTTATAGTCTTTGAAAATTTGTGCTACGGAGGACCATTCGGTGCAATTAGTCGGGATCACCGATACGCTCGGCAATACACCTTTTGGTCGATTTCATCGCCTTCTTACTTTAGCCATCAGCCTCTTTGCATTTTCAGTCGTTGGACAATATAGTCATGTATCGCAAAACTGATCGGCGACGCGCTGACTGCCCTATTTCATCGCCAACTTGACCTTTTCCTTCAGGGCTCAGCACAGTGGAACAAAATGCGATCTCCTGGACCATCAGCGAATTGCCAACTGTGCTCGGCGATCTTCCGACCTTCATTTCTTCGTTCTTTTCAGCCGCCTTGTTCCTTCTTGCTAGGTAGTGTCCATGCTTTGCCTCAAACTCTACATATCTGAAACTGAAGGATTTTCATCAGATATTGAGACAAAATATGCATTTGAGTACACTAATTCTATCAAAATATAGCCCTAAATGGGTCCAAGTTGTGGATTCATTAACACCCCCAACTTAAACTTTTGCTTGTCCTCAAGTAAATCTCAAGTTCGGCAGTCTAAAAATGTTCTCTCAAATAGTCCTACACAAGAGTCAACCATGAATGTACACAACAAGACTCAAGTTACTCATGCAAAAATCAATTCTGTACTCAAAGACTCAAGTTTTGACACACCATTATCAAAGATTCTTAAGCTCACTATACTTTCTTCAAATGCAAGTACAAGCTCAACAATGGTATTTGAAGGCCCTCACACAAAGAATGATTCCATATTCACAAAATGGTTTGATCATTTAAAGTTGTGGAATCAAATGCAATACTCACTCTCACAAAGAGGAACACTATGCATTCTTTCACCCATAGGTTTGCCCGTATTTTCCAATCAACAATTGTTTCAGCTCACTCAAGATCAAAAAGGTCTTTTCAAGGCTTGTAATGGAGCTGAGTGCAAAGGTATGATCATTTAGGCTCAGTGACTTTCATCCTCATGAAATGTGGTACTTTCAACACTCCATTTCCTCTTATTTCATCATTTTCTTTAGTGCTCATAAGTCATCCCATTATTCACTTTCCATGGATTGCTTGGGAACCCCTTTTCTTTTGTACTTTATTCCACAACTTTTTCATTCTTTTCTTTCTCTTTTTTTTTGTATGGAGGGGTTCCATTTTTCTCAACACCATGAGTTAAAGAGGATTTTTCTTGCACTTCTTTACTTGCCTTTTCTTTTAACCACACCCCCAACTTAGGTTTTTGGCCTAAGTTGGCTATTCAATCAACCTCGAATCACGAGGATTATAGGTAGCGGATTAAGAAAGGTCATGTTTCCATCAAGTTTCTTCCAAAGAAAGGTAAGGCTAAGGGTGTTCAAAAGAGGTTCACACACTCACAAGGTAGGCCACAAAAGAGGTATATGTCAAATTGGCTCGCACTCTTCGAAGTTGCCTAAGATCATATCAAGAGATAGCCTTACTTAGTCGACCGGACCAACGGGGTAAATTCTAGGTGTTATCATGCATGGTTCACAGTAAGCTCATAACACAAGGCATCTACACCAAAGTTAAACAAGACTCCACACTTTCGCTATTGTGCAATGTTCATCACAAGAGAATCAATTCGATAATTGGTTAGTCACAACGAGGTGCAAAGAGCTCACATATTGACTATGTAACTTCAATTGGTCTCATCGTAGCCGCACATTCATGTTCGTTCAATTATGAGCACTATTGTCATCGATATAAATCAAAACCGAGACTCAAATTTGCTAAAGAACAGCCACATTCCACACGTACAAAAGGTGGTAAAAATTTTAAAATTTTTCGGAAGGGTGAAAATCATTTACAATTTAAAATAAAAGGAGCCACAAGCTCAAACATCCACAAGGAGTAGTGTAAAACACAACATCATGATTCACAACCCAACAAGAATATAGCACACAAAGGTGGACCACACCCCACCACAATTAAAAACATTTGTCCTCAAATGCAACTAGCATAATATCCAAAATTTAAAATAAAGAAAGAAAGACAAAGAGAGAGGTAAAGAGGGGATCATGTCTAAGAAGTTGCTCCATCTATCTATGTATCAGTGCCTAGGGTATCAGTTTAGCCTTGGGCCTCAGTACTCTGGGCCACACCGGAAGGACCAGCTCCACTAGAGACAGCAAAAAGTGTGTTTGCCATGATAGCCTATACAACCGCATCTATCATAATTGCTTCAGTCTCTTTCAGATCCTCATCTGCAGCATCCACAGTTTCCTCGAGCATTTACTCTTCTGTCTCAGGCTCCGACTCAGGCTCAGCTGTCTGCTCAACTCTATCCTCACTTATGGTGATGACCGGAGGCATTTTTGGCACATTTGGGATCCCCACCGTTCTAAAGACCATGGACATATTAGTGGACTTCAACTGATCCACATCATTCCTCAGAGCAATAATAGCGGCCTTTAATACTGTCACCTCATCTGTGGCTCCTTGGTCACACTCACACACCGCTATTCTATCCTCAAAGGCGTCAATGGTAGCTCTCATCGGTGTCACAACATTAGTAGGGGTAGGCTGAATCATGCCTGGAATGGAGGTTTATAGGTTGGCAGCCTAACGATTAGCAGACTAGAAAAGTTGTCTCATCTGGATCAATAATGCCTGAGTGATCGGCGCACGGGATGCAACAACAGCAGTAGGGTAGGTCTGTGCGATGTTGCGGTAACAGAAAAACGTGGAGTGTCAGCAATAGTGGCAGCGGAATTAGTTATACCTGAAGACCCCGGAGTCGGAGTAGGCGAAAATGCCTCTGCAGGTATGGATTAGGTGTACGTGGCTTCCTTCTGCTTCTTCTCCACTTGATCCTTAAGATATTCGGCTTCGATCCTCCGGATATCAGTAGAGGATGTGGGCATCACATTCACATCCTTATTGGCATCTCGAGGTACCCGAGCTAGTTTGCACAATTCTGTGATCAATACTGGGAATGGAAGTGAGGTCTGGCACTGCTTTGCACACATCAGTATCTCAGAAACGATGATCCATCCCAGGTTTAACTTTGTTCCCTTGATGAGGAAAACTAAGCATGCTTCCTTTGCGTGGCGAAGGATAGATTCATTCTGTGAAGGCATGACTGTGCTACTGATGAAGCTAAAGCAATACCTCGCTGCCACATTTTGGTCCTTTTTCTGTATAACTGCCCCAGCCTCAAGCCACTTAGGATTTCCATTTGATATTAATGGGGCCAACCATTCTTTTATATCCTCCAGTGACATCTTTCTGATCATAATCTGACTGTTGTCCTCAAGTGTCTCGGTGCATCCCAGAACGACATTTATAGCAGGAGAGTCACATTGCACCTTCTTTCCCCTGACAACTACATAGTCAACTCGCTTAAACTTGGCAGCCAACTTCTTCCCTCATGGTATCAATGCACTGTACTCGCTGTTGAACTCTCTGACCCAGTTTGGAATATACGGGCCACGGGGCTTTGTGAAAATTTGGAAGTTATGAGATTTTAGACATCTCATAATATCGGGGTATCTGCCAATCACACCATCTGTGGAGAGACGCTTCTCTTCAAGAACTGTCCTTAATCCCTCCACTTTTAATCTGTTCATTGACTTTGAAGGAGGTCCTTGTATTGGGGGTACAAGCACTATTGGTTTCTCTGGGACTAGGGGAGTAGGAGTGGTAAGTGGAGGATTCCTGATCCTAGATGGATCATTCAGCTTCTTAGATCGCAGTTCAACCCTTTGTGCTATTATCAGCTCATCATCAGCAGAGGTTGCACTTTGGTTTTCCAGTTGTTCACCCTCACTCTCCGAAACAGTGAAGTAAGTGTCATATATGCCTTCGTTGTCGGAGCTGACTGCTGAAGAAGCAGGTACCTTTCCTTTTCTTTTTCCTTTCCCACCAGTTCTGGTGTTTTGTAGACTGTCCTTTTGATACAGTTGCACCCTCGTTGATTTTAATCCCTTTTGCCTTATTGTGGGGTGGCATGTTTCTACCTGTAACTTTCGGTCTAGCAATGTCTGCAATACAGCAGGAACAAGTTAGAAACAATTGAATCAGAAGTGCAGACAATTAGTAGCAGATAGATTCGTCGAACTAGTCGACGAATCGCCAAATCTCTTTTGCGAACTGGATCTGGCTCGCCGAAGGGATTGGCTCAAATGCTTTTGCAAGTCGGCGATGAGAGGGCCCTTTTAGTGAATCGCCAACTACTTTCGGCGAGCAAGGGTTTGTCCACCGAAAGTTACAGTGCAACAAGGGTTCAGAGATGCAGACAAAGGGCGATCGAAACTGCCTTCAGTGAGTCGCCAAGTGCTTTAGGCGACCTTAGGTTTCTCTCCGAAAGTTACAGACTTCAACTACTCATTTAGCATAAAATTAAATGTGAGATGGGGACATTAGGCAAACTGCCGAGTGGTTTGGCGAGCTCAACCCAGCTCGCTAAACACCAAACGTGCCTACCTTTAACCCACTTTCTCAAATTCGACCCCGCAACCCCCGAAAACAAAATTAACAATTGCACTAGTGAATTAAACTAGGACCCACGACACTCATCATCCCGGGATACTCATATTTCTCCCGATTCCACCAAACTAAACAACATGCAAGCACAACCACACAAAATTTATATCACTTCAATGCATAGGCATATGGGATTTCAAATTAAAACAGGCATTTGAACAATCAGATCTTTTCAGAGAGGCACAACACATGACAATACGATCAGATTATTTGCATACGAGAATGAATAAAAATAGGTTCGGGGTTCATAAGACTAACCTTATTTGCCGATTAATATGATATTTAAAGTGCTAGGAGACAATGTAATCCAACTCTAAGAACAAATCGACGACCAAAATACTTGGAATAAAAAAGTATTGAAAATATTTACTAGGGGCTAATTTGTGAAGTTTGAAATAGAGGTAAAGTGAAGACATTGAAACTTTGAAACATTTGGCTATTAATACCCATCTAGTTCGCATCCATTCGGCGACGTTAGTCTCAACCGCCTATCCACTCGGTGACGCGCTAAGTTATTACTTACTTCGCCGAGTTTTACACGACCTCCAGTCAAAGTGAGGGGCCAAACGGCAGTCTCCACTGCGATCACCGAACTAAACGGCGGTGCACCGAATGGAACATTTTCTTGCCAACCTGCACCTTTCAACACTCAAACCTACCACATCAACACACCATTATTTCTAAAAAAATTTAAAGCATTTAAGGGTTTTCGGTTGCCTCCCAAACAACGCCTTAGTTAACGTCGTGGCACAACGTGGGTTAACACCTAAAAACTTCACTTGTGGGGTTTGCCAAAACATCACTTGGCAATCCCCTGCTTTATGCCGGAAGGAGATGAGGCATCACATGACCCGTAAGGTTCTCGAGCAGAGAAATGGATCTGGAATGAGATCCAATCATCTGTTTCATCAATTTGATGTTCTCCTTCACTTCTTCTAGAACCCTATCATGCTCACTGACCTAGTTGAGAATGATTGAGAGCATTCCCTCAACACATTTACCCTCATTGTCCTTGGGCTTTCTTCTCTCATGAGGCGGAACGTATTTGTCCTTCCTTTTGCATTGGACTTCAATCTTCACTATATTTTTGGCCAACTCATCCATCTGAGTCATTAGTGCGGCCATCATGAAGTCCTTCTCTACTTCTTGGATTGCTTCAGCCATGTAATCAAGCAGGTGGGCTGCTATCGCATAGGGCTGATGTGTAATACCACCCGGAATGAGTTGGTCAGCTAATGCTTTGTTTTCGGGACCAAGACTTTTTTAGAAGCAGTTCAGGAGGACTATATCGAGAATTTCATGAGTGGGCCATCGAATTAGAAGTGATTTAAACCTTTCCCATGCCTCATGAATCCGTTCACCTTCTAGTTGTTTGAAAGTTAGAATACAATCCCTGAACATCATTACTTCTAATGGAGGAAACTCCATTTGCTCACGAGTACTGCTTGACATACTCACCTCTTCTGTTTCAAAGCTTAAACAAGAAAAATACAAAACCAAAATTAGGTAAGTAAAACTACAACTAACAAGAACGAAAATCCTACTTAACTACAAATTCTCTAATAACACCACTCCTTGGCAGCGGCACCATTTTGATGTTCGATGTAATAAACTGACACTATTTCGGTTCAAGTGCCAAACGATTGCGTGTAGTGATATAACCCAACCAAGGGTTGGGATCGTTCCCACATAGAGTGGTGTTGAGAATTAATAGAAAAATAAAATCAAGTTCTAATTAGTCATAGATATAAACATTAACGAATAAAAACATATTAAATCTAAGGAGTGACGCAAGTGTCAATATCAATGGGGGGTTTGTATTAACTAACCAACAAAAATGACAAAAATATAAGGAAACACGACAGGGAGATGGGATTCTAGGGATATGATAGGAATACGGGTTAAACTAGACTATCGGGTACATGTTTTTAATAGTAAATTGTTGAGCATTTGTGACTAGTCTAAACTATAGTGGGGGTAAATTTTCTCTCGAGTAACTTACCCCGAATCAACTCGGTTTCTCTCGAACACCGAGTTACCGCATTAGGCATAGCCTTCACCTTAGCCCATTCAATCTCTTGAGCTAAATGTGTGGGAGAAGGACTAGGATTCACTCTCTCGAGCTGAACCCATCTTGACCCAATACCACAGGCTATCAATTTAGTAGTCTAAGTTTTACGACCTCTCTCTCAAGCATGCCAATAACACTAAGATGAAATCGTATTTGCAACTACAATCCCATTAAGATCAAACACAACTACTAAACGAAATCACATTTAAACAACATATAAACCATCAACAAGCAAGACCCAATAGATAATTTAACCCATATTCACAAAATCACACCCCAAGAATTGTGGTTTTAGCTAGACATGTAAAAGAGATAAAAATTTAAACCAATATTAGTTTCTATCAACTGGGTATGAAGAATTAGGTCTTAAAACACGTCAAAAGTGACGAATCTTCGAGACTCACGTCCAATTTCTTAGAGTTGAAACCCTTAGAATCTTCAAGGTATTAGAACAAAGTCTCCAAAACCCTCTTAAACTTTAAACTCTCCAAAAACTGTAAAACGTTCGAATAATAGAAGCTATATGATATCGTTACTAGAAATTTAAAAAAGTATTTATAGTGTTTGAAAATTTATGTTGCGGAGGACCATTCGACGCAGTTAGTCATATCAGCGATCCACCTTATGGTCGATTTCATCGCCTTCCTACTTTAGCCTTCAGCCTCTTTGCGTTTTGAGTCGTTGGGCGATATGGTACAGCTTGGCGGAACTGATTGCCGACGCACCGACTACTCCATTTCATCGCCAACCTAACCTTTTCCATCAGGGCTAAACATACTGGAACAAAAGGCGATCTTCAGGCCCAACAACGACTCGCCAACTGGGCTCAGCGATCTTCAGGCCTTCATTTCTTCATTCTTTTCAGCCGCCTTGTACCTTCTTGCCAAGTAGTGTCCATACTTTGCCTCATACTCTAATTACCTGAAACTTAAGGATTTTCGTTAGATATTGAGACAAAATATGCATTTGAGGACACTAATTCTATCAAAATATATCCCTAACTGAGTCCAAGTTGTGGACTCATCAATGTGTTATATGTTGTTGTTTGCAAGAAAATACTAATGCCACTGAGTATATGAAACATATTTTGATGATGTCGGTTTGATTTAAATGGAAAGAATGGAAGCTTTGAAAAAAAGGTTGTGGTTATGACTCATAGACCAACAATGTTAAACGCTTAGCTAATTGTTCAAATAAGGTTGAAGAAGATCAATGGTGTGCATTACTTTATTATTGGAGCTCAACTGATGCAAAGGTATTCTCTCATCATCAAGCATCTTTATAGTTGCCTTTTGGTACGTCTTCGTATGTTTACCTATAGCACATATTTATATGTTTCCCTTTAGTACATTATCTTGATAGTTGATTACATATGTGATCATAATTTTTAGTCCCTTTAGAATAAATTCCTTTGTCATTCTTCTCATTATAGTATTTTTTTTCTTTGAAAATATATGTTCTTCTATATGATGTTGGAAGGGAGTTGTCTATATTCTCTAATACGTAGATTTATATCTAACTTTTACTGAAAAGTGTAAGAGGAATAAAGAAAGTTGAAAGCAGTTGACTATTCCACACACATCAAGAAGAAAGATTTATCGTCAAATTATAGATAACGTATAACTTAATCATTATCTACTTTCTACAATTATATACTATGCACATTTTTTTAAAATATTTTTGTCAATCTTTTACAATTCAAACAGATGACAAAGGAAAAGGGTATAAAACTAACCCATATAAATCATATCATTATATCAAAATATTTGCACAAACTTTCCACCTCCTAACTTAATTGCAAGCTAAAGAGTCATAAAGTCACCATATTCATTTAAGTTACAAAGTGACCTATTAATTATCTAATTAATATCATATTAGAAGTAAAGAATATGTCATAAAAGTTACTCTTGTAACAGTAAAAACATAGAGGACCAAATCAATGATATAGTTGTAATGAAAAATAAAATATTCTAAATAATTGTTATTAATAACATATGTAGGGGTTTAATGATCTACTGGAACGATAGTTATTAAGAAAATATGTAAGGATGTATTTGATCTATTAAAATTATTGGCATTTCAATGTAGCTAATTTATTTTATAACCTTTACGCATAATTTATCATGAAATATAAATGTAAGGCTCCATATTTATTTGAGGTTTATCCAACTTCAATTACATTTTTAAAATTCTCATGACTTTTGATTATCAGTACACTAAATGTTGAGGAATTTAAAAAGTTGCATTCAGTATTTTATTAATGAGCATTAACTAAATTCATATGAAAGTTATCGAATACATACAAAAAGTAATTATTTACTACTATAAATATAAAAACTTATTGTTCAAACAAATGCTTCAGGTTTAAGTGAAAAGAGATAAATAAAGACAAAAAGAGACCATTCATTAATGTAGATGGGAACGTAAGGACATCAGGGAATCATCTTTTTCATAATCTTCGATAACATAGTACAAAATTTTAGCATCATCATAAAATCTTTGTTTATATATGTTGTTGTAAGATAATTGTTTACTTGTGTTTTATTCTTCTTTTATGTTTTGATTTTTAGTTCATAGCACAAAGAATGTCCTATCATATATTGTACCAGATTTATCATTTACGATATCTTAGACGATTAAGTTTTTGGGATAAACATGCAAATCACGTTCCCAGAACTAGTTAATTAATATACTTGAGAAACCTTTGATAAAAATTCTAACTTTTGCATAAGATTCATAGCTTGAAGAATATTGGGTAAAACTCTAGATTTAAACATAATTCCTTATATAATAAAAATAATTTAGGCATGATAGCGAAATGAGTACTATTATTGAAGTCTTACAGACATGAGTTACGAATCTTGAAGAAAAATCATAAAAGATGAACCCTAGCCTTGGTATTTCTTGAAATTCTTGATAGTAAGAATTGAGGAGGGAATGAGAGGGTTTTTATTATTTTAGTAGACAATAAGGTACCTATTCACTCCATGTTACGGAGCCATCACGAAGCTTCTGCCAGCTTAGAGTGTCTCTCGTAAATCAGTCATAACTTTTTACTAAACTTAGATTAAGACTCATAGCCCTTTAATTTGATATGTTATGGCTCGCCTAAATATTCTAAGAGATATGGTCATTTGAAGTTGACCCTTATATCTACTTGATACACTCAAATTGCACCTCCCTAAAGAAGTATAAGCAATCATTATGGAGTACAGAACCCAACTTTTAGGTTGGGGTCGATCCCACGAGGAATATGGTTCAGTCTTAAACTCACTCACAATTATCTCCGTTTAGTCAAACTATTTCCGAGAAAAGTAAGCAGTGGTTTTTGTAAACAAGTAATAGATTGTTGATTTGGATCAATAAGTAACAAGTAAGCGAGATTCACAATTTGAGATATCAATATAAGATGGAAATTAGGGTATATGTGTTCCCCACAAGCTCTTAACGCAGTAATACTAATAATAGTAATCCTATCCTAGTGTCTGTCATCCAAGGCCGATAGGTTATGTATTCCTACGTGATTGGTAATCCTAGCAAGAACTTTAACCTCACAACTTGGTAAGTCTACGGGTGTGTGTATTACTAACCCTTACCTTCATCCCTAATTTGTCATCGTATCAATTTAGTTTAGTTTTCACCCTTACTTCAATTGATAGCAGACTATTAGATAGCAGCAAATCCTTAACTAAATCTGTGTTGTTTAATTCTTTTATCATTTGTCACCCCATTGATAAGGCAAGTACGAACATGGAGAGTTCTAACATTCGCAACCATTAAAATGACTTCTAAACGAAAGGATTAACAATACATGCATAAACACTATTCAAGAATTACTTCATTATTACTCATACTTTGTTAATTGCTCATGGTTCACACAACCCTAATTGTGGATTTAGCTACTCATGCTTGACAGTTCACAATTCATAATTAGTTTAAAAGAATTCCTAAACTTATAATGAGAATAGATGAAACCCAAAATTTTGAATTGAAATTCCAAGACAAATTTGTATAAACCAACTTCCAGAAATTAAATAGCTCAAAGTTTGCAAAATAATTCCAAAAGACAAAAACTCAAAGTATACAATAATGTCTAACCCATAAAAATGGAAATTACAACTAATATTTATAGAAAAAAATCCCAAAATAAGTAGGAAACAAAAAGAGGAAATAACTACTCAGACGCGATTTCGATCAACGCTTCGACCTACGCACTGTGGGTCGACCTACGGTCCATAGGTCCCCTCCGCGATTAAGGTACTGGAACCTCAAATTCTCTGATCCCATCGACGGATGTGACGGACGGGTTGTCACTCAACCTACGGTGCATCATTGCTTCTGTGGTTCCACACTTGGTCAGATTTTCCAGAACCTGCACCTACACTTTCCCACCTACGGTCTGTGGATTGGACTACGTCCGTCCTGTCACTCTGTGGTTTGAGTACTGAAAATCAGCTTTCTGACCAGGACCTACGACTGCCCATCTATGGCCCATCAATAGAGTTATGGTCCGTGGTTGGCTCTGTCAGTGGCACCTTCTGCACTTTTTAGCTCATATCTCTCTCAATCGCTTTTGAACCAATTTCCTGCAATAATTACATCAAAACCATCAATCCTAATAATAAAACAGCCCAAAACTCACACAAACTCTAAGTGAAATGCATCAATAGTACCGTAAACTCACGGTTCATCAACACCCTCAACTTAAACTTGTTGTTTTCGCCCTCAAGCGACACACTAACACTCTAAACAACACTTATGTAGAAGCAACATACAAACTCAACCAATCATATGACTGTCTCAATCAATTCCATCACTTAGTGCTCAATAAGCTAACTCATACGGATCAACACATGACAAAGACAGACCAATAGACTTCACTACATACACTTTCAACAATCGCTAAGGTACCAACTTTCCAACAATATAACTAGTGGCCTCACTTCAAAGAAATCCTTTTTTCGCACAATAAGTATAATTTTAAGTTCACAGATTCATTCAATACTCACGCTCAGAAGTGAATTCAAATAGAGTTAGTGCTCAATACCATATGCTTGCCCTTATTTTCACTGCATCGACCATCCAAACTATTCACTAGGATCACTATAGGTCTTTCTTAGCTTGTAACGTAGGTTCAGGGTCAGGTAGGATACATTTGGGTACTTTTCGTGACTTTTCTGCCCTCCTTGACATTACATTGTCTTTTTACCTCCTTCCTCATCCAATTCTTGACATTTTTATTTTCTACTCTTTTCCTTCATTCTCTTCAGCACATATGTGACTTTGACTTAATTTTTCATTTTTTTTATTTCTTTTATACTTCTTCTTTCTTAGTTTCTCATCATCATTATCATTCTTTTTTGTTAGTTTTGACTTCAGTCACATCTTTTTCTTTCCTCTGCACAACTCATTTCATACCATTTTCTTTCGGTTTCCTTTTCCACAACCACCATCAACTTATGTATTTTGCATGAGTTGAGGTGCATAATATTCGATGTCGGACCAGGGCCAAGATTAAGGTAACTTTTTGAATTAGCCACTCTCAACTTAGGCTTTTGGCCTAAGTTAAGGTGCACATGTCCAAGGAGGGACCAGGGCCAAAACAATCTTTCAGGGAAGGTGAGTTAGGTGTATTTAAAGAAGTGGTCTACATTAGGCTCAAACATTTGGATGAAGGGAGAAATTATTTTTTTTCGTTGAATCATTTTAGTCTTTGGTGGACTTATTTGAACAAGGGCCTATGATCATCTCCCAATTCCTAGCCTAGATTGTCTTAACAGGACAAACGGGGAAAGTTCTAGATTGGCACACACGTCATGAACATAAAAAATCATCTCACACACACTTGGCACATTGTTTCATTACTGGATTATTGAATTATCCAGTTCAAGTTTTAGCTTAAGTCATGCCATCATACCGATTCCTTATCATGTCATATAAAGATCCAGCATAATCAACTCAATAAACCTATAGTTCTAGAACATTTCCAAATTTTGGACAGGAATCAATTTCATTCTTCTTATGTCATCATGCTTTCATTCTTCTACTTATTTCTACACATACAATCCTAAACATGCCAGTTCAACCTATAAATAAATGAGTCCCTTGGGGAAAAAGAACAAAGGCAAGAAAACCCTAAGGGAGGATTACGAGTTGGGCTACTCAGACTTCACCTTATCACTCACAATCCATCTACCCCACCCCCAACAAAATATGGTGCAAATTGCCCTCAATGAAAATATAATAAAATAAAGCATAGGGTGAAGGAAACCTGTGGCACATATATGCGGAAGACTCATCAAGAGGTGGGTGGGTCCGGTTTCCCAGAACCCACTAGATCCATAATAGGAAAGCCATTAGTAGCGCTATCATCAATAGTCGGAAAACCCTCAGTAATGCTCAATACTACAGATGGGCCAACATTCACCTCACGGGGCCACTGTTGCCTCATCTCCTCATCAATGATCGACTGCCGCTCGGCTACCTCTTGTTACTAGCACTCCCTCTTCTTTTATCATCGAGCCTCCTCAGTATTAGAAGTGTGATCGGAGTAGTGGCGCTTCCCAGCAACATAGGAAGGGTCGAGTGGTGGCATAATGTCGCCAAAGAGGGCAGTCATAACCACCTCATCCTCCTCAACCACGGGTTCAACCTCTGTTACAGTCTCAGTAGGGGATAGAAGGGCATCAATGTCGGCACGAAGACTAGCCAACTCCGTCTGGAAGGTGGTCACATCTATGGTGGGTGCAGGCCTCTCCAGGACACTCAACTGAAATGCATCAAGGCGCTTGTGGACCTCCTGAATCTTCCTATCAATCATCTGCTCCTTATGAGTCTCTGACTCCTTAATAGAATGTTGCATCCAGGGTCTTCATGTGTTGCAACAAGGTCGCTATCTGGGCCTCCAACTTGTGGACTCAGACTAGAGGAGCTGGAGTAGACCCCGAAGTGGGAGTGGCTCGGGATGAGCTCGCGGCCTGGCTAGTGTGGTGGATAGGGGAGCCTGTGCACCAGTGGTGGTAGCAGGTATGGATGTGTCATCAACTTGGATATGCTCCACATCAACATCAAGATCAGCACATAAGGGTGGTAGGTTAACCTGAGGGGCCCTCCGAGGTACAGCAAGATTGGCATCATCTCAAATGAGACCGATATCCACAATCTTGGTCGCTTCGAGCAACCTGTCACAATTCTGAATAGGCATTGAAGCCTCCCTGATACGCTCAAATTATACCTCTTTTCAGAAGCATAAGCGATCGTATCACGTAAAGATCCCAACATATAGGTTAGGGTCGATCCCATGAGGAATATGGTTTAGACTTAAGTTCAATAACAACTATATTCATTTAGCCAATTTATTTTTGAGTGAAATAAGTAAGGGGAGGGGGATTTGTGTTACAAATTTTTGAAATTATGAAAGTAATTAGTTAGCAAGATTTAAACTTTTGTTGTTATCAAATTGAGAAAAAAAACTAGGGTGTATGTGCTCCCCATAAGCTCATAACTCCGTAATCCTAGTAATAGCAATCCCTTCCTAGTGTATTACATGCAAAGCGATAAATTATGTATCTCTAAATCCTTGGTCTGGCATCTAGAGAATTTCACCCTACACCTTGGCCCGGCTACATGTGTATAATTTACTAACCTTTACCATTACCTCATATTAGACGTCACATCGATGTATGGCTTAGTTTTCACCCTCGCACCAATCGACATTAATTCTATTAGATAGTATCACACTAAATCTATGTTGATAATTCTTTTATTATTAACTACCTCCTTGGTCCGGCAAGTAGCAACAAGGCGAGTTCTAATGTTGCGAACCGTTAAAAAGACTTCTAGATGAAAGAATTATCAATGCATGCAAAACACTATTCGGGAATTACATAGTTACTATTCATACTTCGTTAATCACTCATGGTTCCCACAACCCTAGTTGTGGGTTTAGTTACCCATATTAGCAAGAAAACAATTCATAATGTTTGAAGAATAAATCATGAACTTACGTGTTATAGTAGAATAATCCCATAATTTCAACTTGAATTTCAAAGTAAAAATCACCAAAACGTGCTTAGGAAACTAAGAAATACTAAGCTTGCAAGTTAATCTCCCAAGCCAAAAACTAGCAATAAAATAATAAAATCTAACTCCCAAAAACAAGGTTTACATACCCTATTTATAGAAAATAAGTCCTAAATTAAAAGGGAAACAAAATAATGAAAGTTTGTTCAGGCAGACGTCTTCATTCCACGAGACTGACTCATGGACCGTCAATGGATCTACGGTCCGTGAGTCCCCTCCGTCAGCCAGGACTTGGAAAATATTTCAACTTCCAAAAATCAGCTTCTCTGAAGCAAACAATGGAACACCAGTACGGACCGTAGATCGATCTACGGTCCGTCGATCCCTCTCCGTAGCTCCATACTTAGAATTCTCCAAAAATAAGGTACTGGAACCCTCGCAGTCACATTCTACGGTTCAGTAGTATGGTCCGTAGATCAATCTATGGACCGTCAATGGTCACCGTGGTTCCACACTTAGTTAGATTCCCTGATTCTCCATCCATGCCTTGCCTTGCTGATCTACGATCACCATCTACGGAGCGTCAATGGACGTACGGTCTGTAGATCACCTTAGTAGATGCCCTTTTCTGCATTTCTTTCAACTGTCTCTTTACTTCCGCACCTAAACATCTTTCCTACAAAACATGATAAAAACACATAAAAACCAATAAAAAAGTCCCTAGAGACACACAACTCTTAAGTGAAATGTATTAAAAATACCGTAAAGTCACAGTATATCAACACCCTCTACTTAAATTCGTTGTTTGTCCTCAAGCGACGAACTAAGACTCTACACGACACTTTGTATAGAAGCAAGCATTTCAAACATAAGCAATCACATGGCTCTTTACCCCGACTCTGTTCTCGAGTGCAAATCTTTTCTCTCAGACTCAACAAGCTAACTTGTGCGGATCCAAACATGACAAAGACCGACCACCCAACACACAACATACATTGTTTTACTATCACCAAGGTACTAACTTTCCGACGATGGAACTATTCCCTTACTTCAAACGAAATCCCTTTTTCACACAATAAATTTGATTTTTGAGTACAAGGATTTATTCAACAACTCACACTCAGAAGTAATTTCAAATACAATTAGTGCTCAATACCATAGGCTTGCCCTTATTTTTACTGCTTAGACTCTCCAAACTAGGTTCTAGGATCACTATAGGATTTTCTTTGGTTGTAACGTAGGCTCAGGGTCTGGTGTGGTAGATTTGGGTATGTTTTAGTGACTTTCTGCCCTCCTTGACATTACATTAGGCTTTCTACCTCTTTTTGCCCTATTCTTGACATCCTACCTTTTTACCTTCTTTCCCTTGATTCTCTTCAACCATGGATGTGACTTTAGACTTTGTTGCTCTTTATTTTTCACTTTCATCTTTTTCTTGCATTTTATTCTTTTCTTTAGCTTTCGACAAGTCACATCATTTCCTCTCTCCCTCTTTTTTTTTTAACATCAAACTCTTTTCAGACCCATTTTTCTTTCGGTTTCCTCTTTCATAGCCACCCTCAATTTATGGATTTTCCATTGGTTGAGCTGCACAATACCCGATGTCGGGTTAGGGCTAAGATTGAGGTTACTTTTTACATTAGTCACCCTCAACCTAGTCTTTTGGCCTAAGTCGAGGTGCACATGTCCAAGGAGGGACCGGGGCCAACATAGTAGATTATGGGAAGGTGAGTTAGGGGTTTAGAAAGAAATGGTCTAATTTAGGCTCAAAGCATTTGGATCAAAGGGAGCATTTATTTCATTTCGTTGGATTCTTTATTTAGACAATTTATGGACTTATCAGAACAAGGGCCTATGATCACTTCCTAGCCTCTAGAGTAGATTGTCTTAGCAGGACTAACCGAAAAAGCTCTATATTGGCACAAAAAACTATTTGAACAATCAACTATTCTCACACACTCTTGGCACATAGTTTCATTATCAGATTATTAGATTTCCCAGTTCAAGTTTTAGCTTAAGTCGTTGCATCAAGTTGGTTCATTATCATGTCATACTTAAAGCCAACACATTCAACTCATTCTAGTTTACATATTTTAGCACATATCACAAAAAGAAATTGAACGGGTATCATTTCTTTAAAAAAGTTGTCATCATGCTTCATTCATTCTCATGCTTCTACACATACAATCCTAACACATGCCGGTTCAACAAAAATTAAGCATTCTCTTGGGGGGAAACAACACAGGCAAGAAAACCCCAAGAGAGGACTATGAATTGGGTTACTCATACTTCACCTTATCACTCACAATCCATTTACCCCACTACAACAAAAAATAGGTGCAATTTTCCCCAATGCACACAAAATGCAGTAAAAAGTAATGGATTTGAGTGAAGCAACATGTGGCGCATAGCCCCGATGATCCATCAACAAGCGGGTGGGTGGGGTTTCCCGGAGCCCGCTACAGAAACATTGGGGTCACCCTCAATAGTGCCCACGTCAGCAATAACATCACCCTTAGTAGTGCTATCAATCATTCTAACCACACTATCAGTGGTGCTCACATCATGACTCTCAACAGTCGGAACCTCGATAACGGACACAGAACTCGAAGCCCCACGCGCACTCTTACGAACCTTTTGCTGGCACAACTCCTCATCTATAATAGAGGCTTTTCTAGCCTATTCAGTCCACTGGAGCTCCAGCTTCTTTGCTCGGGCCTCCTTAGTATTGTCAGAATTTTTGCTAGAGCGGTGCCTCTTCCCACGAGCACGGATAGGCTCGGGCTGTGCATCTATATCCTCTCTGAATAGAGCATCAAGTACGGTACACGGAAAGGCAGAGTAGTGGTGGTCTTGCAAGCCCTCTTATGGATCTCGATGATTAGAATGCAGGAGAAAGCAAGCTCCAACCGCGCAATAGTAGCCGCAATCATCACGGCCCGGTCCCAAGTAACAACATTGTCCGCCTGAGTAGGGGACAATCCAGTACGAATAACGGACCAAAATAACTTCACGGCGATGCTCAAAGTTGCCTTTCTGATAGACAGTGTCATATTCCACACCTATTCAGTACCTTCTCCCTCCTCAGCTATGTGTCGGGCAATCTAGCTCAGTAATGTCTCTCTCTGCTCGACATCCCATTGAAATTCCCCACTCTGAATGATATACATCCTGTTGTCGTACTCTACTGTATTAAGCGGCAGAGTGTGGGTTGGGCCGTAAATAAAATGGTGAATAGTAGCCTCTGAGATGTCAACGGAGAAATTTTGCGCCAGTGTGTCCTGAAGTGGAGGTTGGGCCAATGGCTTAGCCCTTTTTGGCATAACATTGCGGACGGTGGCACTATAAGAGGCATAAAACTCCCGAGTCATCTCCTCACTAAAGTTAACCGGATTTCATGCAATCCACTCAAATATGTGCCTCCGAAAAAGCTCTGAAATAATGGGCACGGTATAAAGACTCCATGTCAGTACCCTACGCTCCACAATAATGGTCCTTGCCATCTTCCGGTGTTCATTCAGCACCTTTCTGTAATCATATATTTTGTACTGACCCTTAACGCACCACTTGTTCGGCTCTGTGGAACTGGGTGATGTTTGCGTAATCAAGACACAACTTTCGATGCAAGTGTCTACGATCGTACAATAGTTTAGTAACCCAACCAAAGGTTGGGATCGTTCCCGAGGTAGTGGTTTTGAGAATTAATAGAAAAATAAAATTTAGTTCTAACTAGTCATATCTAAAGACATTAACGATTAAAATCATTGCAAATTAAAGTGGGACACAAGAGTGTCAATTAACAATGGGGGGTTTTGTCACAAGTAACTAAAAATAGCAAAATAAACAAGGATTTCTAAGTAATGAGAGGGGATCCTTGGGTACATGCTTTCGAGAGAAGATTCATAGATTAATTGTGACTAGGCTAAACTTTAAGGAGGATAAGCTCTCTCTCGAGCAACTTACCCCATTTCAAATGCATTACTCTCGGACACCCTCTTGCCGCATGAAGACCAGCCTACGCCTTAACCCACTCACTCTCTGGAGCTGAGTGTGTCGGAATGAGACTATGATTCACTCTCTCGAGCTGAACCTCATGTCGACCCACTCCCACCGGCCATCAATTTAGTAGTTTTAGTTTTACGACCTCTCTCTCGAGTAAGCCGAAAACACAAAAACAAACTTGTAATTGCAACTTCAAATTCATTAAATTCATCCACAACTACTAAACGAAATCACAAGTGAACTATGATTAAATTATCAGCAAGGAAGACCCAAAAATTATCTTAACCCATATTTGCTAAATCAAACCCCAAGAATTGGGGTTTTTAGTCATACATGTATAAGATATATAAATTGATAACAAATTGAGCTCGCATTCAACTGGGTATGAAGATTTAAGTCTTGATACAGGCCAAAATTAAAAAATCCAAGAGACCGAAATCCAAATCTTGAAGATGAAACCCTTTGGATCTTCAAGTCTTCAAAACCATTTCAAACTTAGTGCAAAAATATCAAAAAGTAATATTCTATATGAAAATTACAATAATTGTTCGACACTTAAAACTACACATCTAACTAGTATTTATAGTTTATACATATTTGGGCAGCAGCGGATCATTCAACGTCGTTTGTCGGAATCGCTGATCAACTCAGCGATTTGCCCTTTGGTGTAGTTCATCGCCGTCTTGCACTAGCCTTCAGCATCGTAGTGCTCTGGATCATTGGGCGACATGATACTGCTTCGCGGAACTTCTCGGTGATGCGCCGACTGCTCCCTTTTTCCGCCGACTTGATCCTTTCCTTCAGGGCTCATCACACTGGAACAAAAGGTGAAGTAAGACCCTTCAGCGACTCGCCAAGTGGACTCGGCGATCCCTTCTTCGTTCTTTTCAACCATTTTGTTCTTTTTTGCGACATAGTGTCCATGCTTTCCTTCAAACTTCAAATACCTGAAACTTAAGGGTATTCATCAGATATTGAGATAAAATAAGCATTTGAGGACATAATTTCTATTAAAATATAGCCCTAAATGAGTCCAATTTGTGGACTCATTAACACCCTTAACTTAAACTTTTGCTTGTCCTCAAGTGTAACTCAAGTTCAGCAGTTCAACAAGGATGTCTCAAACAGTGCTACATAAGACTCAATTTACTTATGCAAGGATCAATTGTGTACTCAAAGATTCAAGTTGTAACACACCATTACTAAAGATTCTCAAGCTCACAATACTTGCTTCAAATGCAAATTCAAGCTCAACAAAAGCCTTTGAATGCCCTCACACAAATGATGATTCCATTTTCACACGCATATGTATAATTAATTTAAAGTTCAGGAATCAAATACAACGCTCACACTCACAAAGATGAACACAATGCATTCTTTCACCCATAGGTTTGCCCGTGTTTTCCAATCAAAATTTGTTTTTACTTTCTCAAGATCACAAAGGTCTTAACAAGGCTTGTAACGGGGATGAGTGCAAAGGTATGGTCATTTAGTCTCAGTGACTTTTATCATCATGAAATGTGGTGCTCTCAACACTTCATTTCCATTTTTCTTCATCATTTTCATTAGTGCATCATAGGTCATCATATTATTCACTTCCCATGGATTGTTTGG
>NW_006239094.1:0-37155 GCF_000226075.1 Solanum tuberosum | reverse complement strand
TTTTTCTCAACACCATGGGTTAAAGGAGACTTTCCTTTCACCTCTTGACTTTCCCTTTTCTTTTTCACCACACCCCCAACTTAGGCTTTTAGCCTAAGTTGGCTATTCAATTAACCACAATTCAAGAGGATTATAGGTAATGGATTAAGAAAGATCTAGTTTTCATTAAGTTTCTTCCAAAGAAAGGTAAGGGCTCAAAGGGTGTTCAATAGAGAATCACACACTCACAAGGTAGGTCACAAAAGAGGTATATGTCAAATTGTTTCACACTCTTCGATGTTGCTTAAGATCATGTCAAGAGAAAGTCTTACTTAGTCGATCGGACCAACAGGGCAAATTCTAGGTGTTGCCATGCATGGTTTCAGGTAAGCTTATCATACAAGGCATCGACACTTAAGTCAAACAAGACTCCACACTTTTGCTAGTGTGCAACGGTCATCACAAGAGAATCGATTTGATAAATGGCTAATCACAACGAGATGCAAAGAGTTCACATATTTTCTATACAACTTCATTTGGCCTCTCGTAGCCGTACATTTATGTTCGTTCGATTGTAAGCATTATTCAAGTCATCGGTACTGATCGAAACTGAGACTCAAATTTGCCAAGGAACAGTCACATTCAGGAGCATATAAAGGTTGGCGAAAATGTGTGAAAAATTCAAAAAAAATTGAAAGGGTAAAAATCATTTTGCAATTTAAAATAAAAGGAGGCACAAGCTCAAACATCCATAGAAAAGCAGTATTAATACAATTTTAAACAGAACAGCCCAAGTATATACATAAAAACATGAGTAACAAATAGCACACAAAAGGTGAGCCTCACCCCATCACAATTAAAAAGTAATTGTCCTCAAATGTAAATAACATAATATCAAGAATTAAAATAAAGAAAGACAGAGAAGTAGGTAAAGAGGGGATCCTATCTACGCAGTCGCTCTATCTGTTTGGGCATCAGTGCCTGGAGTGTTGTAATTCTGACTCTGGTTTTCATTATCTGCGTTTGCCTCAGTTACTGCAACGATATTAGCCTTAGCTATATTATTTAAATTGTGAGCTGCTCCGAAGGCATGTATCGCGTTAATGAACCCTCGAGCCCACATAGGGACATTAGGGTCAATGTGAATCCTCCTACTGGAACTGGATTTCTTGTTCTCGCTCCTTGCTTTGCGGTGCTCTGTCATCCCAGCATCTCCTCTGTAGTTTGTGTCCTTATATATCGAGGTGGCATATTTCTTCCTGGAACTTTTGGTCTGGCCATTTCTGTAAAGCCTTGAGATAAAGTTAGAAAAGCAGGCAGACTCAACAGTCCATTCGTCGAATCGCCAAATACTTTTGGCAAACAAAGGGATGCCTGCCGAAAGTTACTGTGCAAAAGGGGTCAGGGGTGCAGACAAAGGTGAATAAGAAGACTTTCGGTGAGTCGCTAGGTGCTTTTGGCGACCTCATGCTTCTCGCCGAAAGATACATAAACCTGAACACATAAAGCACGATATCAAAGGCGTGGTAGGGAAACTAGGCGAACCGCTGAGTGGTTCGGCAATCTCGTCTCAGCTCGCCAAAACGACTTGTCGTGCCTATTATCAACCCAACTTCTTGAAATCACCCCCGCAACCCCCGAAAACAAAATCAAAGCATGCACAAGCACAATTAAGGTAGGACCCGTAACACCCAAACACAACCCCTCAAATTTTAATCAAGTTTAAGGCATGCAATTGAGGGAATTCAACAGTCACAACTATCCGAGCAATGATATAAAATTAAATCATGCATGTAAACAATCTAATCCTCTCAGGAAGGAGTAGAACACTTCAACTGGATCATGCTATTGCAAATGAGTAAAGATTTTGATATAATAAACTCGGGGCATAGAAAACCAACCTTTGGTGTCGACAAAGAAAAGATTGAAACACTAGGCGACAATGTAATCCAATCCCGAGCTCAAATCATCACTAATAATACTCTAAAATTGCAAGAAATATACAAACTAGAGTGCAAGTGTGAATCTGGGCAGATAAAAAGCGAGGGAATAGTGAATGAATCTTCAACTTTTAAACCTTTTACCTGCAAAGCCGTCCAGTTTTCGCCCATTCGGCGACATTAATCTGGATCGCTGAACCACTTGGCGTTTTGCCAAGGAGCCAGTTGCTTAACCAAAATTTTTAGAGCCTCTAGTTATTTTGGAAATCCAAACGGCGGTCTCTATCGGGATCGCCGACATGGTCGGCGATTTGCCAATAATTTCCTATGCTTGCCGAGTTTTACAGACTCCAATGTTAATTGGTATTGAGTCTAACAGCGGTCTAGTTTGGGGTCACCGAACCTTTCGGGGATTTGCTGATTGGACCTGTAGCTCGCCAATATGCAATTTTCAATACTTCCCTCATTTTAACCTACGAAATCAACACACCATTATTCTACATAATAATTGAAAGTGACTAAAACCTTGAGTTGCCTCCCAAGAAGCGCCTTAGTTAGAGTCGTGGCATGACTTCTCCGCTTAGTTTTGATTTGTTAGAAAGAGATGGGACATCACATGACCCAATTGAGTCTCCAATCGCTGGATAGATATGAATTGGGAGGCAGATATCTCATTTAGCAGTATAACATTCTCCTTGATCTCATTTAACATTTTGTCGTGACCTTCGACTTTACTGAGCATGAGTTAGAGTATCTCCTCTGTTTATCCATCCTCACTTCCATTGGGTTTCATACGCTGGTGAGGTTGGAATATACCAGTCCTTTCTTTTAGCCGGTGTTTCCAATTCCATAATCTTCTTGGTCACTAAATCTAATTGAGTCAACAGTGTGGCAAGAGTATGGTCTTTCTCAGCCTCCTTGTTAGTCGTTGCCATGTGATCAAGGAGTTGGGTGGCTACTGCAAAGGGTAGTCATGAGAGCCCCCGAGGTACTATTTGGTCCGCCATTCTTTTATTCTCTTGGCCAAGACTTTTGTAGAGGCAAACCAACAGCACACTTTTTGAGATTCCATGAGCTGGGCATTTAAGGAAGAGTACCTTGAATCTCAACCACAATTTATGGATGGATTCTCCCTTGACTTGTCTAAAACTCAAGATTTTATCCCTGATTGACACCATCCTTAAAACAGAGAGATCTAGCTATTCACCATTGCTACTAGACATAATCTGGATTCCTACGAAAAATAGCAACACCACGGGAAACAAAACTAAAAATAAAATAAAATTTATAGAACTACAACTAAGAAGAACAAATTTTTTTATAAAGCTAAAACTAAGAAGAATAAAAAAATCCACTTAACTAAGAATTCCCAATTAACACCACTCCCCGGCATCGGCACCATTTTGGCGTTTGCGTAATCAAGACACAACTTCCGATGCAAGTGTTTACGATTATACAATAGTTTAGTAACCCAACCAAGGGTTGGGATTGTTCCAAGGGAGTGGTTTTGAGAATTAATAGAAAAATAAAATTTAGTTCTAACTAGTCATAGCTAAAGACATTAACGATTAAAACCATTGTAAATTAAAGGGGGAAACAAGAGTGTCAATTAACAATGGCGGGTTTTGTCACAAGTAAGTAAAGACAACAAAATAAACAAGGATTTCTAAGTATGAGAGGGGATCTTTGGGATGTGATGGGAATACGGGTTAATTATTGGGTACATGCTTTAGATAGAAGATTCATAGAGTAATTGTGACTAGGCTAAACTTTAAGGGGGATAAGCTCTCTCTCGAGCAACTTATCCCGTTTCAAATGCGTTCCTCTCGGACACCCACCTGCCGCATGAAGACCAGCCTACGCCTTAATCCACTCACTCTCTCGAGCTGAGTGTGTGGGAATGATACTAGGATGCACTCTCTCGAGTTGAACCTCATGTCGACCCACTCCCACCGGCCATCAATTTAGTAGTTTTAGTTTTATAACCTCTCTCTCGAGCAAGCTAAAAACACATAAATAAACTTGTATTTGCAACTTAAAATTCATTAAATTCATCCACAACCACTAAATGAAAAGACAATTAAACTACGATTAAACTATCAGCAAGCAAGATCCAACAATTATCTCAGCCCATATTCGTTTAATCACACCCCAAGAATTGGGGGTTAGCCACACATGTTTAAGGGTTATAAATTTATACCAAATTGAGCTCGCATTCAACTGGGTATGAAGATTTAAGTCTTGATACAGGCCAAAATTGAAAAATCCAAGAGACCCAAATCCAAATTTTGAAGATGAAAGCCTTTTGATCTTCAAGTCTTCAAAACCCTCTCAAACTTAGAGCAAAAATATCGAAAAGTAATATTCTATAGGAAAATTATAATAATTGTTCGACACTTAAAACTACACATCTAACTAGTATTTATAGTTTTCACATATTTGTGTTGCAGCGGATCATTCGGCGTTGTTAATCGGAATTGCTGATCAACTCGGTGATTCACCCTTTGGTGTAGTTCATTGCCGTCTTACACCAACCATCTGCATCATCGTGCTCTGGGTCATTAGGCGACATGGTACTGCTTCGCAGAGCTTCTCGGTGATGCGCCGACTGCGCTTTTTTTCCACTAACTTGATCCTTTCCTTCAGGGCTCAGCACACTGGAACAAAAGGCGAAGTAAGACCCTTGTGCGACTCGCTAAGTGGACTCGGCGATCCTCAGGCCTTCATTTCTTCGTTTATTTTCAGTCCTTTTTGTTCCTTTTTGCGACATAGTGTCCATGCTTTCTTTCAAACTTCAAATACCTGAAACTTAAGGGTTTTCATTAGATATTGAGATAAAATAAGCATTTAAGGACATAATTGATATTAAAATATAGCCCTAAGTGAGTCCAATTTGTGGACTCATCATTGGGAACCAGCTCAACTTTGGAAGGATCCTGGGCATTCCACCTGTTAGCGCCATCAGAAGATGAAGTGATGCTGCCTATGGAACGGGAGCCGAGCTGTGACTAAGACCTGGACTGCAACCTAGAGTCGGGGTGTGACTCAGAGTCGTACTGTAACCTAGAGGAGGAAGTTGCTGCCAAGTCTGAGGCTGAGACTGATAAAGAGCAGCTTGGTGTCGATAAACAGGAGACCTATGAGGGCCTGACAGAGGTTGAGGAGGCGATGATAGATTCAGCCGTACATATTTCTTTAACAGACACCACTATGGCCGGATCTAGTGTCACTGATACCCCGGGCACTAATGGCCAAGATCAGAGTGTTGCACCAGGCAATGATGCCTCGACAGATACACCAACTGGGTAGACAGGACTTTTCTTTACCTCCCTCTCTGTCAATGTTATTGATTTCTAGTATTTTGTTACTTTTGAGGACAAAATGCTATTGGTATGTGCTGGGGTGAGGTATTTCCATACCTACCTCTTATGATTATATTTTTATATATATTTTAGGTTATTGTACTATAAATTATGTTTTGGCACTATTTTGTGGATATTTGAGGTTGTGGTTCCTTATTTTAATTGCAAATGGTTTTTGGACCCTTCTGCCTAATAATTTTTGCCACTTCCTATGTGTTTACATGTGGTTGTTCTTGTACAAATATGAGTTTCGGGCATTATCTATACCCACGACTTGAATAGTGCTCTTAATCGAACAATAATGAATGTGCGGCTACGATGAGGCCAAATGAAGTTTCATAGGCAATATGTGAACTTTTGCATCTTGTTGTGACTAGTCGATTATCTAATTGAGTCTCTTGTGATGAAAATTGCATACTAGCGAAAGTGTGGAGTCTTGTTTAATATTGGTGTCAATGCCTTGTGTGATGAGCTTATTGTGAACCATGTCTGATGACACCTAGAATTTTCCCCGTTGGTCCGGTTGACTAAGTGATGCAAGATCTTGAAATGATCTTAGGCAACAATTTGAAGAGTGAAATAATTTGACAATATACCTCTTTTTTGTCCAACCTTGTGAGTGTGTGAACCTTGCTTGAACTCCCTTTTTTAGCGTAACCCTTTTCTTGGATGAAACTTGAGCAAATTAGACTTCTCTTTATCCATTCACCCATAATCCTCATGAAGTGTGGTTTGTTTGAATAGCCAACTAAGGCCAAAAGCCTAAGTTGGGGGTGTGGTGAAAGGAGAAGGTTAATCAAGAAGTGCAAAAAAGTCCCCCTTGATCCATGGTTTTGAGAAATATGGAACCCCTCCATACAAAAAAAAATAGAAAAAGAAAAGAGGTGAATGTGCAAAAGAAATTGGGTGTCCGGTATTCCATGAAAAGTGAATAATGGGGTGACTTTTAAGCATGGGTGAAAATGTTGAAGTTAAGGAAAGAAAGTGTTGTTCATACCACATTTCATGAGGATAGCAGCCACTAAGTCTAAATGACCATACCTTTACACTCAACCCCGTTACAAGCATTGAAAAGACCTTTTTGATATTGAGTGAGCTGAAACGAATGTTGGTTGGAAAATAAGGGCAAACCTATGGGTGAAGTCATGCATGTGTTCATCTTAGTGAGTGTGAGAGTTTTATGTGATTCCGGACCTATAATTATTGAACCTTGTGTGTGAATATGGAATCATCTTTTTGTGAGGGCATTGTAGTAGCTTTGTTGAACTTGAACTTTCTTTTGAAGCAAGTATAGTGAACTTGAGAATCTTTGGTAATGGTGAGTCA
The DNA here is from genome assembly GCF_000226075.1 of Solanum tuberosum. NCBI lineage: Eukaryota > Viridiplantae > Streptophyta > Magnoliopsida > Solanales > Solanaceae > Solanum > Solanum tuberosum. Next base: position 30,548 of record NW_006239094.1, on the reverse strand, counting down.
CAACTTGAACCTTTTAGTGCACAATTGATCCTTGCATGAGTAAGTTAAGTCTTGTTATGTGCATTCATGATTGAGTCTTGTGTAGCACTTTTTGAGACATCATTTTTGAACTGCTGAGCTTGTGTTTTACTTGAGGACAAGCAAAAGTTTAAGTTGGGGGTGTTGATGAATAACATTTCAAAAACATTTCATCCAATTCTAAGTGTCAACGATTGTTAATTAGTGTATAACCCAACAAAATGAGTTGGGGTCGAATCCCATAGCGAGCGGTACGTGTTTAAGATTCAATAGGAAAGTGTGAATATGATTAAATCAGTCATAGGAATAGACATTATCGAATAAACACATAATTCAAATCAGGGGGTGACACGAATGTCAAATAGGGGGTTTTGGTTTGAAATTATCAACTACAACAGCACACACAGTACGAAATAAAAATAATAATATGGGTTCTTGGGATGTGATACGATTATAGGCTAATGTAGACAAATGGGTAATTGCAACTAATAGAAAATAGCTAGATATTCTTGAGTAAGCTAGACTATATAGGAGGTAAACTTTCTCTCAAACAATTTACCCCGAATCAAGTCGATTTCCCTCGAACATCGACAAGCATGTAAAAGAAGAACAGCCCACACCTTAGTCCATTCACTCTCTCAAGCTGAATGTGTGGAAAAGGGTTTAGGATTCACTCTCTCGAGCTGAACCCACAACAACCCAATACCCACTAACCATCAATCAATAACCTTAGTTTAAAAACCTATCTCTCGAGCAAGCCAAAAACACAAGGGTAGAACTGCATTTGCAACTACAATTCTTAAATTAAACCACAATTAATGATTGAACTCATTTCTAAACAACATTTAAACTAACAATTAGCAAAACACATAAACTAAATCAACCCATAATCACATCCCAAGAATTGGGGTTTTAGCTAGACATTATAAAAAGATAAAAATCGTTAACAAATTGAGTTTTCATCAACTAGGTAAGATTAATTTCATCTTTACAATGTTCCACGTTGAAGAATCTCAAAGACCCACTTCCAATTTCTCAAAAGTGATAAAATTTAATTCTTCAAAGCTAAGGAAAACTCTCAAAATATGAACACAGATACTATTCAGAATGAATAATGATTCAATGATACTAAACTAAATGTTTGAAAATGTATTTATAGTCGCTAAAAATATGCTGCGAAGAGTAACTCGGTGAAGTAAGTCGGGCTCGCCGATCCACTCGACGATCCGTCCTTTGGTCAATTCCATCCCCCTTCTACCTTGGCCTTTAGCTTCCTCAAGGTCCGTAACTTTTGGCGATCCAACACTGCATCGCAGAACCACTCGACGATCCGTCGACTGCTCTTTTCTATCGCCGACTTGGTTCTTTCATTCAGGGCTTGGCACACTGAACTTTAGTCCGTCAAATGGCCATTCGGCAACTCGCCAAGTGAACTTGGCGATCACCAGGCTTTCATTTCTTCGTTCTTTCAACTCGCTTTGTTCCTTTTTGCAAATTAGTGTCCTTGCTTTGTTCCTCAATCCAAATACCTAAAAATCAAGGGTTTTTACATCAGTTATTGGCACAAATAAGCATTTGCGGACACTAAATCCATAACCTCGAGTGATTGAGAAAAATAATTTTGATGATATAATAATTATTTTTTTGCTTAATATATACATTAGTATGTAATGTTCCAATATATGAAGTTAACATGATGTAGTCTTAATTTATTTATTTTTTAACAATTTCTCTTGTGATGTAAATATATGCTTCTGAATATCTTTTTCAAAATTATTTAACTTATCAAGAGTTAGAGAATTATCACAATTTGTTTTTTTGACGCTCAAGACAAAAGAATGACTTTATGTATCAATGGTACTTGTGTGATTTAGATTGTTAGGAAGTTTTCTTTAAAATAGTTATTACTATTTAAAAATATCCCTTTTGTTTTAGTTATTTACTATTTCATAATATTTCAGTATTTTAGACAAAGAAAAGTTTATATGACTTGTAATAACGTCATACTTTAAATAAGTATTATATATGTCACAAATGTATTATCAATTTTAACAAGATCTTCTACCTTCAAAATATATTATTTTAAATTGCTCCAGGTTCTTTTTTTTAAAAAAACTCACAACAAATGTGAAAATATATGAATCGCTTAATATTTTTCATTTACCAAATAAATATTTTATTCAGTAATATGGAATAAACATTTTCATTTTGTCCCTACACTAAATTAAAATCTGATAACTATAAAAAATATATAGTAACATTAAGTAAAAGTATATTTATTTATGTAAGCATAAAATTCATTGGAAATATAGCTATTGCACATTAATAATTTAGTTATAACATTATAAATTCTCTTAGTTATTATTAATTATTGTAAGAGTTATTCACACTCTTTAACATTCATTAGTTATAATATTATGAATTCTCATAGTTATTACATTGATTATTTCTATCTTTCATTTTTTCTTACATTAACTTTTGACTAATAATTTTTCATATTATTATATCACCCCCTATATGTGTGATAACACATTGTTGTTAGTTTTCTTTAGACGAATCATTCTTGGTTGAATAATTTGAAAATCGTTTATAGGTATATGAACTATATCTTTGTTGGGTGTAAGATAAACATGTGATTATATATATGATTTCACAGATATAATATATTCTTTAATTTTAATTTTTAGATATTCCGATTTTAAAAAAAAGGAAACATTTCTCAGTTAACTATGGACAGTCAAATAACTATCTTTGATTTATGTACACAGTCAATCGAGAAGTCAAATATGAGAGCCAACAACAACTACACCATCTATTATGTTATAACTTATAATATAAAAAATTAATATACAAAAACTAGTTCTAAAAAATAATATGTAGTTGTTCTCTTTACATGTTCATATGACATCTAAACAGTTTAAAGTAAAATACACATGTAAAGCACATCTGGTTAGATGACAAGAAAAATACACAAAACATATCGTCTATAAGGTAATATTACTAAGATACGACTAATTACATGATTGAACCTCTTCAAATTGAAATAAATATATTCATTATTGAATTTAACTAATAAATTTTTTCATTGATCATCTTCATAGGTTCGCGTGAATAAGAGATATATATGATGATCCACATTGAACATTCACAAAAGAATCTGCAATATTCTTTTGTGCAAAGCTTATTATTAAAATCATCGCTTAAATAAGAAATACTATTTACTATAACATATATTTTTTGAATTAGAAAACACGTGTCAAAAAACTAGTACTACCTCAAAAGTATGAACTACCTATCTTAAATGTTAACTTATTATAATATATATATATATATATATATACATAAAACCAAAAGACCCCTCCCAGAACCTGGAAGTCACTGGTACCAAGCTACTACAAAAGAATACAAGTCCCATAAGTCAACAACAAATAAACTGACTTATCTCAAAATACGAAAGACTTGTCAACTAATAAAGATGAAGATAAGTATGATCCAGAACACCATGTGCTCATCCATCGCCTCTGAATACTGCGACGTCTGTCTTGAACTCAACATTAATAGTTGGTGCTCGTACCTACATCACAAAAAATATGTATAGTGTAGAATGATTACAAAAACAACAGGTACCCAGTAAGCATGATAGACCGACTGAACAAGAAAAGTAAAGGAAATATAAAAACACAATAATTAAACACAACAGAGGTCAAAGAGAAAAAAATTACAAAAATACACATGAGTTCAGAGCAAAACTTAAGTAAATTTAGTAAATAGCTAACTAAAATCTAATTGGACCCCTGAAGCCTAGAAGGTACAATCGTGCGCAGGTTAAAAAACAAATGGATCCCCAAAAGCTTGATTGCTACACAGTAGCTATAGCTACTAAGACCAAAACCATCTCAATATAGAACCAGATGGAGCATAGCCTAGAACCACGGATATGCCTCCCAAAGTAACCAATAAGATCATCCATAGCCCAGACCTCGAATTGCGAATACGCCTCCAAAAGAACAAATAGGATCTAACCGGTATGTGTCAACTCTGTAGAGGATAAAGACCCCTAATAATGGACTGCATTTGTAGATCAAATGACCTCAAATTTGCAACTAATAGTAAGGAAGTATGATGAGACCTCAAATCTTCTAAATATGGCTGCTGAAGAATACTATGCCAAATCATCACCATAGGACCATCATGGAAAGATGTCCATACTAGGTTTATCAATACAGTACTCCGAGCCAGGACCAAATCCAATCTCATGTTAATAAGCGAAGCCCAAAATATTAACCATAAACCACAGGGTCGTAGAAAGAGGGAACCAAGGATAGAAGGTCAATGGAGTTGAGTTATCGCCTATTCTAAGGTTTACTCTATCAAACCCATGGCTGCTAAATCAATCTACGAGGAGCTAACCGTTCCAAATGATGTTAGTACAAAACTAATGTATATTAGCTCCAAAATTGGCAAGTCTAAGGCAAACACTAGTCCACATCTTTCTTTTATTTGACCAATGGGCAACATTCAATAAGAACAAAAGTTCTCTTCCCTATAATTAGTAGTCTATCTATTCTTATCTTCTTCCCTATAATTAGTAGTCTATCTATTCTTATCTGCATTTCAGGGGAAATTCTAACATCTCATGTGCTTTAGAATTTGCATGTGCAATGCTCAATAATTATATCCAGGCTCATCCTCCTTCCAGAGTTAGACGTAAGGTTATGAGTTCTCAGAGGTATTGCCTCCTACTTTTAAATTTGAACTAGTACTGCATGTGGATATTGATTAACGTTATCAAGTACACCTAATCTAGTTCTAAGCGTCTATGATCGTTAGTAAGTATAATAACCCAACTAAATGAGCTGGGGTGGAATCCCACAGGGAGTGGTGCGTATTTAAGATTCAAAAGTAAAGTACGAATATGTTCAAGTCAATCATAGGAATAGACATTTGCGAATAAAAACATAATTCAAATTAGGGGTGACACGAATGTCAAATAATAGGGGGGGTTTGATTTCAATTATCAACTACAACAGCAACAAATAATACGAATTAATAGATATTGAGACGGGTTCTTGGGAAGTGATTCGATTATAGGCTAATGTAGAAAAATGGGTAATTGCAACTGTTATAAAATAGTTGTAAATTAGTGAATAGGCTAGACTATAGAGGAGGTAAACTTTCTCTCAAACAATTTACCCTGATCAAGTCGGTTTCTCTCGAACACCAACAAGCAAGCTAATAAGAACAGCATACGCCTTAGTCCATTCATTCTATCGAAATGTGTGGAAAAAGGTTTAGGATTCATTCTCTCGAGTTGAACCCATGACAACCCAATACCCACAGACCATCAATCAATAATCTTGGTTTTAAAACCACTCTCTCGAGCAAGTCAAAAACACGAAGGTAGAACTGCATTTGCAACTGCAAGCCTTTAATTTTAACCACAATTAATGATTGAAATCACCTCTAAACAACATTTAGACTAACAATTAGCAAAATACCCATAAGCTAAATCAGCCCATCATCACATAATCACACCCCAAGAATTGGGGTTTTAACTAGATATCATAAAATGATAAAATCGTTACCAAATTGTGTTTCCATCAACTGGGTAAGATTAATTTCGTCTTTACAATGGTCCAAATTGATGAATCTCAAAGACCCACTACCAATTTCTCAAAATTGAAAAACTTCAATTCTTCAAAGCTAAGGAAAACTTGTCTCAAAACTCAGAGTTCAAACAGATTCCCAAAATATGATAAAACCTATGATAAAAAAAACTCCTAAGATTAATGTTTGAAAATGTATTTATAGTCGCCAAAAATATGCTGCGAAGGTCCATTCGGCGCAGTAAGTCGAGCTCGGCGATCCGCCCTTTGGTCATTTCCATCGCCTTTTTACTTTGCCCTTCCGCATCCTCGAGTTTTTTAACTTTGAGCGATCCAACAATACATCGCGGAACCACTCGGCGACATGCCGACTGGTCCCTTCTCTCGCCAAATTGATTTTCTCCTTTAGGGCTTGGCACATTTTGAACTTTAGGTGAGATGGTTGATGTTTGCGTAATCAAGACACAACTTACACTAGTAAAGTAACCCAACAAAGGGTTGGGGTCGAGTCCCAAGGGAGTGGGCTTGAGAATTAATAGAAAAATAAAATTAAGTTCTAATTAGTCATAGCTAAAAACATTATCGAATGTAAACATGTTAAATCTAAGGGATGACGCAAGCGCCAATTATCAATGGGGGTTTGTGACAAATAAGCAAAAACAACAAAAATGCAAAGAGTACTAATCAATGAGACGATATTCTTGGGATGTGATAGGAATACGAGTTAAACTAAACTATTGGGTACATGCTATTGATAATAAATCCGTTGAATATTTGTAACTAGGCTAGACTATAGTCGGGGTAAATTCTCTCTCAAATAACTTACCCCGAATCAAATGGGTTCCTCTCGGACACCCACTTGCCTCATGAAGAACAACTTCCACCTTAGCCCATTCAATCTCTCGAGCTGAGTGTGTGGGAGAAGGACTAGGGTTCACTCTCTCGAGCTAAACCTCATGTGGACCCACTCCCACCGGCCATCAATTTAGTAGTCTTAGTTTTGTGACCTCTCTCTCGAGCAAGCCGAAAATACAAAGGTGAAATCGTATTTGCAACTACAATTTCATTAAGTTCCACCACAACTACAAAACGAAATTTCATTTACACAACAAATTAACCATCAACAAGCAAGACCCAACATATAATCTAACCCATATTCACAAAATCACACCTCAAGAATTGGGGTTTTAGCTAGACATGTAAAAGAGATAGAAATTTATACCAAAACGAATTTGCATTCAAATGGGTCTGAAAATTTAAGTCTCAAAACAAGCAAAGAATGAAGAATCCATAAGACCTAAGTCCAAGTTCTTCAAAACCGTCTCCAAACTTAGAACTCAAAAGTCTATGTTAATAATTCTATATTAAAAATCTGATATTAAGCTACATTCTCAACGAGTATTTATAGTTATAAAAAATATGTGCTGCAGTGGATCATTTGGCATCGTTAGTCGAGATTGCCGATCAACTCGGCAATCCACCCTTTGGTAGGTTTCATCGCCGTCTTGTGTTAACCTTCAGCATCGTCCTGTTTTGGATCATTGGACGACATAGTACAGCTTCACGGAACTGCTCGGTGATACGCCGACTGCTCCTTTTCACAGCCGATTTGATCCGTTCTTTCAAGGCTCAGCACACTGGAACAAAAGGCATGGTGAGATCATTTGGCAACACGCCAAATGGCTTCGCCGATCTGTATATCTTTATTTCTCCGTTCTTTCAGCTTCCTTTGTTCCTTTTTGCTCAATTGTGTCCATGCCTTTGTCTCCAAGTCTAAATACTTGAAAATCAAGGTATTCTATCAGTTTTTGAGACAAAATATGCATTTGAGGACAGTAAACCTATCAAAACATAGCCCTAAATGAGTCCAATTTGTGGACTCTTCAATACCCCCAACTTAAACTTTTGCTTGTCCTCAAGCAAACTCAAGTTCAGCCGTTCGAAAAGGGTATCTCGAATAATGCTACACAAGACTCAATTGTGAATGCACATAACAAGACTTAATTTACTTATGCAAATATCAAATGTGCACTCAAAGATTCAAGTTTTGAATCAGCAATATCAAAGAATCTCATGCACACAATACTTGCTTTAAATGCAAGTTCAAGCTTAACCAAAGTGTTCTAATGCCCTCACACAAGGACTGATTCCATATTCACACACAATGATTTAATCATTTAAAGTTCCAGAATCAAATGCAACGCTCACTCTCACAAGGAAGAACACAATGCATACATTAACCTATAGGTATGTCCGTATTTTTCGATCAACTTTTGTTTCAGCTTTCTCTAGATCAAAATGGTCTTTTCAAGGCTTCTAATGGGGCTGAGTGCAAAGGGATTGTCATTTAGGCTCAATGACTTTCATCCTCATGGAATGTGGTGCTCACAACACTTCCTTTCCTTTTCCTTCATCATTTTCTTTAGTGCTCATGAGTCATCCTATCATTCACTCTCCATGGTTTGTTTGGAAACCCCATTTCTTTTGTACCTTATTCCACAACTTTCTTTTTCATTCTTTTTATTTTTTATTATTATATATATATATATATATGGAGGGGTTCCATTTTTCTCAAAATCATGCGTAAGAGGAGACTTTCCTTGCACTTCTTTACTTGCCCTTATGTTTTCACCACACCCCAACTTAGGCTTTTGGCCTATGTTGGCTATGCAACTAAACCACAACTTCATGAGGATTATGGGTAATGGATAAAGAAAGGTCATTGTTTTCAGCAAGTTTCTTTCAAAGAAAGGTAAGGCTCAAGGGGTGTTCAAAAGCGGTTCACACACTACCAAGGTAGGTCACAAAAGAGGTATATGTCAAATTAGCTCACACTCTTAGAAGTTGCCTAAGATCATAGCAAGAGATAGCATCACTTAGTAGACCGGGCCAACGGGGAAAATTCTAGGATCCATCATGCATAGTTCACATGTAAGTTCATCACACTAGGCATTGACACTATAAGTCAAACAAGACTCCACACCTTCGCTAGTGTTCAATGATCATCACAAGAGACTCAATTCGATACTAGGCTAGTCAAAACAAGATGCAAAGAGTTCACATATTGTTTATGCAACGTCATTTGGCCTCATCGTAGCTATGCATTCATGTTCGTTCTATTGAGAGCACTATTCCAGTCATCGGTATTGATCGGAACTAAGATTTAAATTTTACAAAAGAACAACCACATTCAACACACGAGAGATGGTAAAAAAATTTGGACAGACGGGACGAACGGGTCAAAATCATTTTGAAATTTTTTTTAAAAAAAGGCCACAAGCTCAAACATCCACAGAAAGCAGTGTAACCACAATTTAAACAGAACAGCCTAAATATATACATAAAAACACAAGTCACAAATAGCACACAAAAGTAGGCCTCACCCCTCCACAAATAAAAGCAATTTGTCCTCAAATGCAAATAACACTGAATCCAAAATGTAAAATAAAGAAAGATAGAGAGGGAGATAAAGAGAAATCATGTCTATGATGTCTCTCTATCTATCTGGGCTTCAGTGCCCAGAGTAACACCAGAAGGAACAACAGTGCTAGCTTCACCAATGTCTGTTGATTATGAGTCTCCCAGAAAGACATGCACCGCTCTACAAAATCCCCTGGCCCATGGAGGAGTATTAGTATCTAGGGCGATGGTTTTCCTGACAGGAGTGGGCCTCTTGCCCTTGCCTTTCCTAGTAGTTGTGGGGTAGTTTCTAAGCTTTTCCTTTCGACGTAACTACATCTTCCTTTATCGCAATTCCTTTGGACTTCTCTTGAGCTAGCGTTATTCTTTCGGCAGCTTTAGGTTTAGTCATATCTGCAAAATCTCGATGAGAAGTTAAAGAAATATTTGAAAAAAGCACTAATAAACTTTTCCGTCTCTTTCGGCGAGTCACCGATATCATTCGGTGATCTAGAATTAGTCCGCTGAAAGTTGCAGTGCACAGAGATCCAAGGGAGTTGACAAAGGTAAAGCGAGACTTTCGGCGTGTCGCCAAAAGTTACAGAATTAACACCACATTTATCATTATATTAAAGGTGTGGTGGGGACGTTAGGCGGACCACCAAGTTGTTCAGTGAGCTCGACCCAGCTCGCCAAACGGCTCAACGTACCTATTTTAAACTGATCTTCTCGAATTCAACCCTGTAACCCCTGAAGGAAAAATCAAAGTGTGCACTAGGATAATCAAGGTATGACCCATAGCACTCAAACACAACCCTTCAAATTTTAATCTAGATTAAGGTATACAATTACTAGAATTCAACAGTCACAACTACTCGATCAAGATTGTCAAATTATAGCATGTGCATAAACAATCTAGTCCTATCCGGCAAGGTCAGATACTTTCAACAAGATCTGTTAATGCGAATGAGCATAAATTTTAATAAAATAAATTTGGGGAATAAAAAACCGACCTTTTTTGCTGACTACGAAATGATTGAAACGCTAGGCGGCAAGGTAATCCAATTTTGAGCACAAATCAACCAAAATACAATAGAGATGCAACGATATTGAAAGTAAAACTAGGTGTGAGTTTGTAAAGTTTAAAAATGAGGGAGAACGTAGGAAATTAAAACTTTTAAACCTTTGGCTTGAAAAACCGTCCAGTTCTTGATGACTCGGGGACATTAATCGTGAGCGCTGAACCATTCGGTGTTACGCCGAGTGTACCTTTTTACCCTTGACAACCACATAGTCAACTGGCTTGAATTTGGTTGTTGGCTTCTTCTCTTGTGCTATCAAGGAACTGTAAGTACTGTAGAATTCTCTTACCCAATTTGGAGGCTTGGTGAATAGCTGGAATTTGTGTAACCTCAGGTAGCTCATGATCTCAGGGTACCTGTCTATGACACCATCAGTAGACAACCTCTTCTCCTCTATGATGGTCCTCAATCCCTTAGTCTTCAGTCTGTTCATAGATGGGAGAGGAGGATCCTTTACTGGTGGTGCTAAGACCAAAGCATGTGCTACAGTGGGAGAAGGAGTAGTGGTCTGGGATGTCCTGATCCTAGACGGATCATTAAGCCTCTTTGAACACAGCTCTGCTCTCTGGGCTGCTAGTAGCTCATCTTTAAGCTCAGAAGTGGTAGCCTAATGCTCCTGGTGCTCACCCTCACTCTCAGAAGTAATAAGGCGAATGGCATATATGACATCACTGTTGGAGCTGACCTCCGGTGATGCAGGTGCAGGTGCCTTGCTCTTTCCTTTTCCCTTCCCACCTGTTGTGGGAAGTTTGGTAGCCTTAGCAGTGGATGTTGCTGCATCCTCGTTGATTTTTATTCCTTTAGGTGTATTCTGGGGCGGCATGTTTGTACCATCCACTTTTGGTGTAGCCATATCTGCAAAAGCATCACAAAGAATTAGGAATAGTTCAAGCAAATGCATAGAAACACGGTTGCAGACAAACTCATCAAGCTAGTCAGCGAGTCGCTGAATCACATAGGCGAGCCGGATCGGGCTCACCGAAAGGATTGGCTAAAAAATTCCTAGAAAATTTGGTATGTCGGCGATGGGGTGGGCCTTTCGACAAATCGCCAACAGTATTCAGCGAGAAAGGACTAGCTCGCCAAAAGTTACAGTGCATTTTACAGGATACGGGCACAGAAAGGGCGATCAAGAAGGACTTTCAGCGACTCGCCGAGTGCAATCGGTGAACCAAGGCATCTCGTCGAAAGTTACAAAACCAAACTCAAGATTTATCATGAAATTAAAGGCGATAAATGGGGATTCAGCAAACCGCAGAGTGGTTCGGCGAGCTCGACCTAGCTCGCCAAAAGACCCAACATGCCTACTCTCGACCCCAACTCCCAAATTCAACCCTGCAGCCCTCGAAAACAAAATCAAACCATGCACCCATTCAATTAGACCTAGACTCATTACTCCCATGCCCTCGAGATACTCAGACTTCTCCTGGTTCGGCCAAATTTGGCCATTTGATGACTTTTGTCGTTAAGAATGACGTCAACCGCTCCATCATTGGGAAAAATATGCCATTCGGCACAAAAGAGGGTTATTTAGACTTCACTCGACTAGACTCAATATCATTTAAGCACAAACCAACAATTTTGATGAATTTTAAGGCACACAATATTCGGGAAATCAACGAAGTAGGCATTATAGGCACGATATTCAAATTAAAATAGGCATTCAAGAATACAATCACGATTAGAGAGGCCCAGCACACAACACTAAGATAGGAACAATTGTAGAAGAGTAAAATCGCTTAAATATGAATTTGGGGTTCGAAAAACCAACCTTATAAGCTGAATAAACAAGTTGAAAAGCTAGGCGTCAAATAATCCAACTCCGAACAAACAATAGACGACTAAAATGTGATAAAAACACAAAAATACGAGAAAAACTATTTCGGCTGTGAGTTTGAAAAGTTGAAAAGTGAGGGAATGTGAAAGATTTTGAACTTTTAGCCTTAAAAACCGAGCAGTCCTTGCCTATTCGTCAACATTAGTCTTGCTCACCGACCCACTCGGCAACACGCCGAGTGGGTACTTACCTTGCTAAGTTTTACATGACCTCCAGTTAATGTGGGGATCCAAACGGCAGACAAAATGAGATCACCGACCTGGTCGGCGATTCCCCAATCTACTCCTGGACTCACCAAATTTTACAGACTCCAATTTCAAAATTCCTTGAGTCCAACGGCGGTCCAAGTCGGGCCTGCCGATCTTTTCGGCAAGTCGCCGACTAGACGTTTAGCTCGCCAATCTATACTTTCCAAACACATTCCACACTTTAACCTGAATAACCAACACACCTTTATTTCAAAAACAAAAAGAAAGCGAATAAAACTTAGGTTGCCTCCCAAGCAGCGCCTTTCTTAACGTCGCGGCACGACGCAAGTCCACAGTCAAACCTCATTCTTGGAGTTGACCATAGTGTCCCTAGGCAACCCCCCTTGTTATCTTGGGTTTAAATGTGATGAGATATGACCCATTTGGATCTCCAACTGTTTGATCAAGATGGAATGAGAGGTAACCATCTGACTAAGGGTCGACACATCCTCTTTCATCTCTTTCAAAATCTTGTCGGATCCCTCAACCTTGTTGAGAATACGAGAAAGCATATCCTCAGATCGACCACCCTCGGAATCCTTTGGCTTTAGGCACTCATGGGGAGGAACATATTTATCCTTCTCCCGCTTTCTCTGTTTCCAAGTGGGGTTCCGATCCCTCTACTCTCTATCACGATCCTTCTAACCTTCATCGTTGCTCCAACCTTGTTTACAACCCTACCTTGGGTAGTTTGATCGATAACCACCTCCTTGGTTGGCTAGGAAATTCATCTCTTCGTTATACAATGCTTCTAACTTGGCCTCATCGGGATTAACACACCTGATACCCACAACATTGACACTTCGAGCACCATCTCCCATGACATTTTTGGACAAAATGTCAAGTTGTGTCATGATCTTGGCCATGTTCTAGTCCCTTTCTTGGTCTTTCTCAAGTAGCTCCTTGGTCAATTTAAATGTCAGAGGGGAGACCTGATCTTCACGGGTGTACCAAGCCTGATTAATTGTCTCATTCCATCCAAAAGCTAGGCTGCTATAACATAAGGATGTTTCATCAAACCTCCCGGAGAAATTTGGTCCGCTACACCCTTGTTCACCGAATCAAGACTTCGGTAAGAATATTGTACAAAAACGTTGTCGGGCAAAACATGAGTTGGGCATTGCAGCACCAACTACTTGAATCACAACCAATCTCATGAATTGTCTCACCCTTCAAATGCTTAAAGCTCTGAATGTTGTCCCGAAGAGTCATCATCTTCGAAGGAGGGAAAAATTGCACTTGAAATACGGTGACAAGCTCTTCCCACGAAGTGATTGATTCTCGTGTTAATTCACCCAGCCACATACATGATTCTCCCATTAAAGAAAATGGGATCAACCTCAACTGGATCGACTCTTGGGATATGTTATTGAAGGAGAACGGCCCGCAAACATCAACAAAGTTTCTAATATGCTCATGGGGATCCTCATGAGCCAACCCTCCATAGAGTCCCCTCATTTGGAGGAGATGAAGAGTCGTGCTCGTGACCTCAAATTTTGCATTCCCATCAACTTGTGGTATGCAAATTGCACCCATTTCACCTGCATAAGATGGGTTGTAAACACTATTGATATCATTGATACCGTCCCGATGACCTGCTTGACTTCTTCACTCATTTTTACTTCTATGTAACCCAACAAACACTACACAATGCAGCCTAAGCCAATTCAACTATAATTAACAAATTCACAATTCAAATCTTTGATCAAAGTATTCTACGTAACGCTATTCCCCGGAAGCAGCGCCATATTGATTAACATTATCAAGGACACTTAATCCAGTTCTAAGCATCTAGATCGTTAGTCAGTAGAATAACCTAACTAAATGAGTCGGTGTCGAATCCCACAGGGAGTGGTACGTGTTTAAGATTCAAAAGTAAAGTACGAATATGTTCAAGTCAATCATAGGAATAGACATTTGCAAATAAAAACATAATTTAAATTAGGGGTGACACGAATGTCAAATAAATGGGGAGGGTTGGATTTCAATTATCAACTACAACAACAAAAATAATACTAATTAACAGATATTGAGACAAGTTCTTGGGATGTGATTCGATTATAGGCTAATGTAGACAAATGGGTAATTGCAACTGTTAGAAAATAGCTATAAATTAGTGAATAGGCTAGACTATAGTGGAGGTAAACTTTCTCTCGAACAATCTACCCCGAATCAAGTCGATTTCTCCCGAAAACCAACAAGCAAGCTAATAAGAATGCCCTACGCCTTAGTCCATTCACTCTCTCGAGCTGAATGTGTGGAAAAAGGTTTAGGATTCACTCTCTCGAGCTGAACACATGACAACCCAATACCGATAGACCATTAATCAATAATGTTGGTTTTAAAATCTCTCTCTCGAGCAAGTCAAAAACACGAAGGTAGAACTGTAATAGCAACTACAATCCTTTAATTTTAACCACAATTAATGATTGAAAACACTTCTAAACAGCATTTAAACTAACAATTAGCAATACCCAAAAGATAAATAAGCCCATAATCACACCCCAAGAATTGGGTTTTAGCTAGACATCATAAAAAGATAAAAATCGTTATCTAAATGTGTTTCCATCATCTGGGTAAGATTAATTTCGTCTTTACAAAGGTCTAAATTGAAAAATCTCAAAGACCCACTTCCAATTTCTAAAAAATGGAAAACTTTAATTCTTCAAAGCTAAGGAAAACTTTTCTCAAAACTCAGAGTTCAAACTGATTCCAAAAATATGATAAAAAAATCCTAAGATTAAATTTGAAAATGTATTTATAATCACCAAAAATATGTTGAGAAGGGCCATTCGGCACAGTAAGTCAGACTCGCCGATTAACTCGGTGATCCGCCCTTTGGTCATTTCCATCGCCATTTTGCTTTGGCCTTCAGCATCCTCGAGTTTTGTAACTTTGGGTGATCCAACATTGCATCGTGAAACAACTCGGCAACACACCGACTGCTCCTTTCTCTTGCCTAATTGATTTTATCATTCAGGGCTTGGCACACTGGACCTTTAAGCGAGATGGTGGCCATTCGGCGACTCGCCAAAGGGACTCGACGATCACCATGCCTTCATTTCTTCGTACTTTCAGCTCATTTTGTTCCTTTTTGTAAATTAGTGTCCATGCTTTATTCCTCAATCCAAATACCTGGAAATCAAGGAATTTACATCAATTATTGGCACAAAATAAGCATTTGAGGACACTAAATCTATCCAAATAAAGCCGTAAATGAGTCCAAAATGTGGACTCATCAGATATCTGGTATAGTATATCCAACACTAATTTTCTAGGTAAAGAAGATATAGGACTATATTTCTTTGAAAGTGAAAGAGAAAGAGCATCAAAGTCTCTGGTAAAATGGTCATAAATTTTTATTTCTAGACTCTAAATGATGCAAACTTGGTGGCGTTGGAAAGAAGACTCATACAAATTTGATTTGATAGGTCATAGGACACCTAATTCATGATATTCTGAGAGATATTATTGTTTGAAGTTGACCGAAGTAGAATCTTATAGGAAACTAAATCGGTAAGGAAGCATTCAACTCAACTTTGTGCTAGGGGATTCTTGTGGCCTTAAATCATCTCCAATTCTATTCCCACATTAAATAATTGAGCTTAACACATAAGGAAAATTTAAGAATCACCCGGTACGACCTTATACACAAATGAAGAACGGTTTGGGTCTTAGCTTACAAATTTTTGGAGTGTTACACCATCCACACAACTCCTCCTCTTCTGCCTATGAGTGTCTTAATCAAGAGAACCGTATGATGAAGAAAGCTTGTATAATAAACACTTCCATTTATCAAGACAATCAATAAACAAAAAACAATTTTAATTGTAATGGCACTCGACTATTCCAATTCAGTTGAATCAATAGCTATATCAACCCAATTTATACTAGGAAGATAAAACATACAAGTTTAATTGTTGAATTATTAATAAATATAAATTCAAATAACAATGTGAAAACAAAACAATCTCCTAAGAAATGGTGTTACATTTTGATGCGCAAAATTAAAATGACATGGTACAAATAACTCAACTAGTATAGAGATCAACAATGAATATGAAAAAAATCATAAATCTAGAAAGCATTATGTCTATATTGTTGAGATAAAAACAAAATTACTCAATTCAGCCAAACAAATATTCCATGAATGTAGTTGCACTATCATACCTAGCAAACAAACAATTCACAATCTAAATTGCAGGTAGCAGCATTAAAGTTTCGGCTACACATCTAATTAATCATAGTCATTTCAGAAAGTATGGGTCGAGACAACAATATCTAGCTTTCCTACATTTTCTCAAGCTATCATATCTATATCCATATCAATCACTTTGATGCTGCCCCCTTCAGCACATCCAGCTATGATTCTATGTCTTGTCTTATGAGGTAAAATAATCCCCATAGGAAGTGCTTGTTGTTCCACTCTCTAAGACCATCCACAAGGTGAAAGACATCTCTACAAGTATAAAAAATAATATAGAGATTATAAACGTACTTTGAGATTCACTACAAAGGCTTGTAAATGCAAGTATAAGTAGCTCTACATCATTTATAAGCGTTCACCTCACCAACTCTTTGGTAAGCATGAAATCCACCAGAACAATAAATTTCTTTGATCTGTATTTAAAGGATATGCAAATTAATTTCTAGTAAAAACATTCCAAAGCAAGGGCAGACTTCTACTTTGCAAAATATAGCCCTTTTCGTAGGTGTTGCATAGTAGAAGGGCACCCTTTTCAAGGAATGCTTTTACTAGAAATTGATTTGTATATCATATTATATGTAGGTATAAGAAATATACTGCTCTGGTGGAGTTCATGTGTATCAAAGATTTGTTGATGAGAACGCTTATAAATGATGTGAAG
Organism: Solanum tuberosum; assembly: GCF_000226075.1. NCBI lineage: Eukaryota > Viridiplantae > Streptophyta > Magnoliopsida > Solanales > Solanaceae > Solanum > Solanum tuberosum. The sequence goes on along the minus strand of NW_006239094.1, from coordinate 13,490 downwards.
TTGCTTATACTTGCATCTACAACCCTGTGCAATGATTCTCAAAGTATATCTATAATCTCTATATTATTTTCTTATACTTGTAGAGTTGTCTTTAGCCGTGTGTATGTTCTTATAAAATGGAATAACAACAACTTCATGTGGAGATTATTTTACCTCATGAGACAAGTCATTGATCGATGTTCTGAAAGGAGTAGCAACAAAGTGATTGTTATAGAGATAGACATGAAAGCTGGACAAAATATAGGAAATCTAGATATTGTTGTCTCGACAACTACTTTCTAAAATGTCTTTGATTAATTAGCTCTTTAACAAAAACTTTTAATGCTGCTACCTGCAATCTTGTTTGTGTATTTTTTATTGGCTATGCATGATAGTGGAACTACAGTCATAGCATATTTGTTTGGCTAAATTGAGTAATTTTAGTTGGAATTTTGTTTTTATCTCAAGAAAATAGACATTATTTTTATCTTCTTGCATTTCCATTGTTGATATCTATACTAGTTGAGTTATTTGTACCATGTGTTTTTAGTTTTGCTCATAACAATGTAACACCAATTCTTGGGAAATTTATTTGATTTCACATTGTTACTCAAATTTATGTTTATTATTAATTCAACATTAAAACTTGTATGTTTTAGCTTCCTAGTATAAATTTGTTTGATGTACGTCTTGATTCAACTAATAGTAGATAGTCGAGTTCCATCACAATTCAAAAAAAAATTGTGTTCATTGATTGTCTTGATAACTGAAAGTGGTCATTGTATATGCGTTCTTCATCATAGGGCTCTATAGATTAAGACACTTAGAGGCACGAGAAGAGGAGTTCTGTGGATGGTGTAGCACCCAAAAACTTTATGATAAGACACGAATTGTTCTTCATTTGCGTATAAGATCGTATGAGGTGATTCTTAAATTTATCTTACGTGTTACGGTCTATTGTTTAATGTGCGAATAGATTTGGAGATGAATTAATGTCAAAAGAATCCCTTAGTAAAATTCCCTAGCACAAATTAGAATTGAAAGTTTCCTTACCGATTATGTTTTGATATAAGATTATACTTCGGTTAACTTCAAACATTCATATTTCTCAGCATATGATGAACTAGGTGACCTATGACCTATCACATTAAATTTCTATGAGTCTTCTTTCCAACGTGACAAACTTTGCCTAATTTAGAGTTCGCAATAAAAAATTATGACCGTTTTACCAGACACTACCACAATTGAGATTTCAAAGAGGATGTCCTTTATCTCTGACTTTGAAAGAAATATAGTCGTATATCCTATTTACCCGGACAATTATTGTTGAATTGACTATCCCAGATATCCCCATGCAGAACTAGTTCAAATTTTAGAGTATGAGGCAATAGCTTTGAGAACTCATACACCTTACGTCTAACTCTGGAAGGAGGATGAGCGTAGAAACAATTATTGAGCATTCGAGGTGCAAATTCCAGAGCACATGAGATGTCAAAACTTCCCCTGAAATGTAGATAAGAAGAGATAGACTACTAAATATAGGGAAGAGAACATGTGTTTTTATTGAATGTTGCCCATTCGTCAAATAAAAGAAGATTGTCAATGAGGCAAACTTGGTGGCGTTGGAAAGAAGACTCATAGAACTTTGATACCATTTTTCGGGGATGCGGAATTCATCAGTATGGAATTGTTTTATTTAATTTTATTTGACCTTTTGGTAGTGTGGTAGGTAGTGTGGTAGGTGAGGAATTCATTTTATGTTGAGCTAAATATTTTATTAAAATATTCTTTTAATTTGATAGATCATAGGCCGCCTAATTCATCATAATCTGAGAGATATGATTGTTTGAAATTGACCAAAGTAGAATCTTATATCAAAATTCAATCGGTAAGGAAGCATTCAACTCAACTTTGTGCTAGGGGATTCTTGTGACCTTAATTAAACTCCAAATCAATTCCCACAATAAATAATTGACCTTAACACTTAAGGAAAATTTCAGAATTGCCCAATACGACCTTATACTCAACTAAAGAACGGTTCGGTCTTAGGTTAGAAATATTTGGGTGTTACAACGTCCACACAAACCCTATTCTTTTACCTATGAGTGTCTTAATCAACACTACCATACAATGAATAAAGCATATATAATGAACACTTTTACGTATCAAGACAATCAATAAACACAAAACAATTTTAATTGTGATAGTACTCGCCTATTCCAATTCACTTGAATCAAGACGTATATCAACCCAATTTATACTAGGAAGTTTAGAAATACAAGTTTAAATGTTGAATTATTAATAAAGACAAAGTCGAATAGCATTGTGAAAACAAAACAATCTCTTAAGAACTGGTGTGACATTGTGATGAGCAAAACTAAAATGATGTGGTTGAAATAACTCAACTAGTATAGAGACCAACAATGGAAATGCAAAAACATAAAGCTAGAAAGTATTATGTATGTATTCTTGAGATAAAATAAAATAGAACCAAAATTACTCAATTCAGCCAAAAAATATGTCATGAATGTAGATGCTCTATCATACATAGCCAACAAACAATTTACAAACTAGATTGCAGGTAGTAGCAGTAAAAGTTTCTATTAAAGAGCTAATCAATCAAAGTTATTTCAGAAAGTAGTTGTCGAGACAACAATGTCTAGCCTTCCTAAATTTTCTCTAGCTCTCATGTCTATATCCTTATCAATCACTTTGTTGTTGCCCCCCTTCAGCACATCCAACTATAATTTTATGTCTTGTCTTATGAGGTAAAATAATCCCCACAGGAAATGCTTGTTGTTCCATTCTGTAAGAACATGCATAAGGTGAAAGACAGCCTACAATGATAAGAAAATAATATAGACAACGTACTTTGAGTGCTTGTTGTTCCATTCTGTAATAACAAGCACTTCCTGTGGGGATTATTTTTCCTCATGAGACAAGACATAGATGGATGTGCTGAAGGTAGCAGCAACAAAGTGATTGATATAGAGTTAGACATAAAAGCTTAAGAAAATGTAGGAAGACTAGATATTGTTGTCTCGACAACTACTTTCTAAACATGCTTTGATTAATTAGCTCTATAACATAAAATTTTATTGCTGCTACCTGCAATGTAGTTTGTCAATTTCGTTGGCTATGTATAATAGTGCAACAACATTCATGGAATATTTGTTTGGATAAATTGAGTAAATTGTGTTTGAATTTTGTTTTTATCTCAAGAAAATTGACATAATGCTTTCTAGTTTTATCTTCTTGCATTTCCATTGTTGATCTCTATACTAGTTGAGTTATTTGTACCATGTCTTTTTAGTTTTTCTCTTCACAATGTAACACCAAATCCTAGGATTTTTTTTTGCTTTCACATTGTTATTCAACTTTATCTTTATTATTAATTCAACTGTTAAACTTGTATGTTTTAGCTTCCTAGTATTAATTGGGTTGATGTACGCCTTGATTTAACTGACTGCAGATAGTCGAATTCCATTTGAATTTAAATTGTTTTGTGTTAATTGATTATCTTGATAACTGAAAGTGGTCATTTTATACGCTTTCTTTATCATATGGTTCTATTGATTAAGACCTTCATAGGCACGAGCAGAGGGGTTGTATAAACGGTGTAACGAACCGTTCTTCATTTGCGTATATGATCGTATCAGGTGATTCTTAAATTGTACTTATGTGTTAAATTTATTATTGAATGTGTGAATAGATTTGGAGATGAATAAAGGTCATAAGAATCCCCTAGCACAAATTTGAGTTTAAAGCTTCCTTACCGATTGAGTTTTGATATAAGATTAAACCTTGGTTAACTTCAAACAATAATATCTCTCAACATATGTTGCATTAGGTGACATATGACCTATCACATTAAATTTCATTGTGTCTTCTTTCTAATGCCACTATGTTTGCCTAATTGAGAGTTTGAGATAAAAAAAACTATGACTATTTTACCAGAGACTACCATTACAGAGTTTTCAAAGAGAAAGGTCATCCTCTTCGAAAACTCTATTGTGGTTGTCTTTGGTTAACTTTTTATTATGAACTCTAAATGAAGCAAACATGGTGGCATTGGAAAGAAAACTCATAGAACTATAGATTTATAGTCCATATGCCACTTAATTCATCATATGCTAATATATATAATTGTTTGAAGTTGACCTAAGTAGTCGGTAAGGAAGCTGTGAACTCAACTTTGTGCTAGGAGATTCTTCTGACCTTAATTCATATCCAAGTCTATTCCCACGTTAAATAATTGACCTTAACACGTAAACACAATTTAAGAATAACCCGACATAACCTTATACACAAATGAAGAATGGTTCAGGTATTAGCTTAGAAATTTTTGGGGTATTAGCACCATCCACACAACCCCTCTTCTTGTGCCTATGACTGTTAATAAACAATACTTAACAATGACGAAAGCATATATAGTGACCACTTTTAGCTATCAAGACAATCAATGAGCTTAAAAGAATTTGTAATTATGATAGCACTCGACTATCCCAAGTCAGTTGAATCAAGATGAATATCAACCCAATTTATACTAGGAAGCTAAAATATACAAGTTTTACAATTGAATTATTAATAAAGGTAAAGTGTAATTGCAATGTAAAAGAAAAACAATCTCCCAAGAACTGGTGTTACATTGTCATGAGCAAAACTAAAAAGACATAGTACAAATAATTCAACAAGTACAGAGATCAACAATGGAAATGCAAAAACATAAACCTAGAAAGCAATACGTCTATTTTCTTGAGAAAAAAACAAAATTTGAACCAAAATTACTCAATTCAGCCAAACAAATATGACATGAATGTAGTTGCACTATTGTACATAGCCAACAAACAATTCACAAACTAGATTGCAGGTAGCAACAATAAAAGTTTTTGTTAAAGAGATAATTATTCAAAGCCATTTCAAAAAGCAGTTGTTCACAACACAATGTCTAGTCTTCCTACATTTTCTCCAGCTATCATGTCTATCTCCATATCAATCAATTTATTGCTGCCCCCTTCAGAACATTCATCTATGTTTTGTCTCATGCGGTAAAATAATCCCCACAAGAAGTGCTTGATGTTCCATTCAAAAAGAACACCCACAAGGTGAAACACAACTCTACAAGTATAAATATAGAGGTTATAGACATACTTTGAGAATCACTGCACAGGGTTGTAGATGCAAGTATAAGAAGCTAAACATCATTTATAAGCGTTCTTATCACTAAATCTTTGGTATGCATGAACTCCACCAGAGCAGTGAATTTCTCAAACCTGCATATAATGGAAAATGCAAATCAATTTCTAATAAAAACATGCCTCGACAAGGGTGCACTTCTACTTTGCAAAACTTATCCATTGCCGAGGACTATTTTTACTAGAAATTGATTTGCATTTCCCATTATTTGTAGGTATGATAAATACAGTGCTCCGGTAGAGTTCATGCATACCAAAGATTTATTGATGGGAATGCTTATAAATGATGTTGAGCTGCTTATACTTGCATCTACAACCCTGTGCAGTGATTCTCAAAGTACGCCTATAATCTTTGTATTTTTTTCTTATACTTGTAGATCTATCCTTCTCTTTGTGGATGGTCTTGCAAAATGGAAAAACAAGCAGTCCTTGTGGGGATTATTTTACCACATAAGACAAGACATACATGGATGTGCTGAAGGGGCAGCAACAAAGTGATTGATATGGAGATAGACATGATAGCTGGAGTAAATGTAGGAAGTCTAGACATTGTTTTCTCGACAACTACTTTTTGAAGTGGCTTTGATTAATTAGCTCTTTAACAAAAAAAATTTACTGTTGCTACCTGCAATCTTGTTTGTGATATTGTTTGTTGGCTAAGGGAAGTTTTGACGTCTCATGTGCTCTGGAATTTGCATCAGGAAAGCGCAATAATTGTATCCAGGCTCATCCTCGTTCTAGAGTTAGACATAAGGTGTATGAGTTCTCAGGTCTATTGCGTCATACTCTTAAATATGAACTAGTTCTGTATAAGGATATTTGGGATAGTCTATTCAACAGTAATTGTCAGGGTAAAGAAGATTTAGGACTATATTTCTGTGAAAGTGAGAGAGAAAGGTCATCCTTTTTTAAACTCATATGTCGTAGTCTCAGGTAAAATGGTCATAACTTTTTATTTCTGAACTCTAAATAAGGCAAACTTGGTGACGTTGGAAACAAGACTCGTAAAACTTTGATAGGTCATAGGCCGCCTAATTCATCATATTGTGAGAGATATGATTGTTTGAAGTTGACCTAACCAGAATCTTATATCAAAACTCAATCGGTAAGGAAAAATTAAACTCAACTTTGTGCTACGTGATTCTTGTGACCTTAATTCATCTCCAAATCAATTCCCACATAAAATAATTGACCTTAACACAGAAGGAAAATTTAACAATCACCCAATATGATCTTATACACAAATGAAGAGCGGTTCGGGTCTAAGATTAGAAATATTTTGGGTGTTACACCATCCACACAACCCCTCTTCTTGTGCCTATGATTCCTTAATCATCAGTACAATACAATGAACAAATCATATATAGTGACCACTTTCAGTTATCAAGACAATAAATAGACACAATATAATTTAAATTGTGATGGCACTCGACTATTCCAATTCAGTTGAATCAAGACGTTTATTAATATAATTTATACTAGGAAGATAAAACATACAAGTTTAATAGTTGAATTATTTATAAAGATAAAGTCGAATAACAATGTAAAACAAAATAATCTCCTAAGAACTGGTGTTACATTGTGATAAGAGAAACTAAAACGACATGGTACAAACAACTCAACTAGTAAAGAGATCAACAATGGAAATGAAAAAACATACAGCTAGAAAGCATTATGTCTATATTCTTGAGATAATAACAAAATTCGAACCAAAATTACTCAATGCAACCAAACTAATATGCACTGAATGTAGTTGGACTATCATACATAGACAACAAACAATTCACAAACTAGATTGCAGGTGGAACTAGTAAAAGTTTATGTTACAGAGCTAATTAATCAAAGTCATTCAGATAGTAGTCGAGACAACAATGTCTAACCTTCCTACATTTTCTCTAGCTATTATGTCTATATCCATATCAATAACTTTGTTGTAGCCCCCTTCATCACAATTCTATAAGAACATCCACAAGGTGAAAGACAACTCGACAAGTATAAGAAAATAATTTGGATATTTTAAACGTACTTTGAGATTCACTGCAAAGGGTTGTAAATGAAAGTATAAGTAGCTCAACATCATTTATAAGTGTTCTCCATAACAAATATTTGGTACACATGAACTCCACCAGAACTATATATTTCTCACACCTACATATAATGTGAAATGCAAATCATTTTTTGGTAAAAACATTCCACAGAAAGGGCACACTTCTACTTTTCAATACTTAGTCATTTTCGTAAGTGTTTCAAAGTAGAAGTGCACCATTCCCAAGGAATGGTTTTACTAGAAATTGATTTACATTTCCTATTATATGTAGGTCTGAGAAATATACTGCTCTGGTGGAGTTTATGCGTATCAAATATTTGGTGTTGGGAACCCTTATAAATGATGTTAAGATGCTTACATTTGCATCTACAACCCTATGCAGTGATTCTCAAAGTACGTCTATAATCTCTATATTATATTCTTATACTTGTAGAGTTGTCTTTAGCCTTGTGGATGTTCTTGCAAAATTGAACAACAAGCACTTCATGTGGGGATGATTTTACCTCATGAGACAAGATGTGGATGGATGTGTTGAATGGAGCAGCAACAAAGTGATTGATATAGAGATAGGCATGAAAGCTTGATAAAATGTAGGAAGGGTAGATATTTTTGTCTCGACAACTACTTTCTAAAATGTCTTTGATTAATTAGCTCTTTAAAAGAAACTTTTAATGTTGATACCTACAATCTAGTTTGTGAATTGTCTGTTTGCTATATATGACGGTGCAACTACGTTCACGTCATATTTGTTTGGCTAAATTGAGTAATTTTTGTTTGAATTTTGTTTTTATCTCAAGAAAATAGACATAATGCTTTCTATTTTTATATTCTTGCTTTTCCATTGTTGATCTCTATACTAGTAGAGTTATTTGTACTATGTCTTTTTAGTTTTGATCATCACAATGCAACACCAAATCTTGGGAAATTGTTTTGCTTTCACATTGTTATTCGACTTTATCTCTATAATTAATTCAACTGTTAAACTTTTATGTTTAAGTTTTGTAGTGTAAATTGGGTTGATGTACATCTTGCTTCAACAGACTTCAAATAGTCGAGTTCCATAACAATTCAAAATTTGTGTTCATTGATTGTCTTGATGACTGAAAGTGGTCATTATATATTCTTTCTTCATCATATGGTTCTGCTGATTAAGACACTCAAAGGAACAAGAAGAGGGGTTGTGTGGATGGTGCAACACCCCAAAAATTTATGATAAGATCCGAACCTTTTTTCATTTGCATATAAGATCGTATCAGGTGATTCTAAAATTGTGCGTACGTGTTAAGGTCAATTACTTAACGTGCAAATAGATTTGGAGATGAATTAATGTCACAAGAATCCCCTAGCGCAATTTCGTGTTGAAAGGTTCCTTACCGTTTGAGTTTTGATAAAATATTAAACTTAGGTTAACTTCAAACAATCATATCTTTCAGCATATGATGAATTAGGTAACCTATCACCTATCACATTAAATATCTATGAGTCTTCTTTCCAACACCACCACGTTTGCCTCATTTAGAGTAAGGAATAAAAAATTATGTATGTTATACTAGAGACTACCACAACAGTGTTTTCAAAGAGGATGACCTTTCTCTCTCACTTTCAAAGAAATATAGTCCTATATCTTCTTTACGTGGACAATTATTGTTTAATCGACAAACCTAAATATCCCCATGCAGAACTAGTTAAAATGTAACACCTTGCTATTTGAAAGAACTAGAAAGAGCTAGAATTAGAAAGAATCATATTTGGAAAGAATGGAAAATCTGGAAAATTGGTTAAGTTATGTTAAGCTTGAGTTTTTGGTGAACTTCAAACGAACATAACTCCTAGCTTAGGATGAGTTAGGTGTGCTTCCAGGTACTGTAGGAAATATCTTGGAATTATCTTTCCAACACCGCTGAGTTTTCTCAATTATGAATTCGTATGAGTGAGATATGCACATTCGAAGTTGGGATATTTAGATAAGGAAAGTCAAAATCGGATTTTGGTCTTTTCCATACCCAAATAATTGATTTCGTTTTTAGTATGTTATTTTGGGGTCTAAACTGAGTTAGTTCAGTTTACGCAATTAAGAAATACACTAGGGCTTTAAGAGAAGAGAAAAGAGGAGAAAAGAGGAAAAAAGTCAAGGTATTCTTGGAGATTTCTTGCGGAATTGAAGTCGTTATGACAAGGGTTGATCCTTAAAGAGGTATGTGAGACATTCATAGCGTTGGGTTTGTTCACCCACGTGCCAATCATGTTTATTTCAGCGAAATTCATTCTAGAAAGTTGAGAGTATGATGTTCCTTGAATAATGTTCTTGAAATTGGCTTTAATTCTTGAGATTTGATGGGATTGTTGAGTTCTTGATGGAATCGTGTCGATATTAGAGTTGTTTTGAGTTAGAATCGTGTGTACATATACTGGGCATTTGAAACTAAAGATGAATTGAGAAAAAGAATCGAATTTAGGCAAATTGGTGTGAGAAAATGAAGAAGGAAAAAGTCGAGCAGATTTTGGCACGCAAGACCGCATCGCAGACTTACTCCCCCAGTGTACAAAAATCACCTCCGTGTTGCGGAGAGGACGCGGACTCCTCTATCTCAAAAATAAATTCCGCAATCAATATTTAAATGCATCTCCGCGTCGCAGACTTGTTTCCAGACACTGATTTCTTGATCGTTTCTCATGTTTAACTATTTAAAAACACTCCTAAACATCATGAGATCTTTCCTATCACAAATCACCATCCTTGAATTCATAAATTTAAATTCAAGGAAAGTTAAGAGCCAAGTCTAGAGAGTTCTTAGAGTCCTTTCAGGAAGTCTTTTGCAAATGTTTTAAACTTGTTTTAAGACTTCAGCTTTGAGTTGAGTAAAGAGTAAGAGTAAAAATTCATTTCTTCAAAGATTATACGGGAACTAAGTATTCAAAAGAGTTAAAATGTTTTCAGATTTGAGCAAGAGAGGAAACATCGATTTCCAAAAGAGCCTTTGAGTTAGTTTTTGAGTAATTATCTCAAATGACAGAAAGAGTTTTGTTTTTCAAAATATATGAGCTAAGTATATTTTGGGAGTAGTATTGAGCACTGATATGGGGACGTGAGTTCATAATAACTCAAGTCTCCATAAACCAGGTAGCAATCATGGGTAGAAAGGATCATACTTTCTAGATGGCTGCTTAGTACTTTTTAGCATAGACTAGTGGATCGAGTACTTAGTTAAGGTTTTCTATATGATGACAAAGTATAGGACAATTCTAGTAGCGTGGGCAAGATGTTGTATCATCACTTAGGATCATAGTGGTGGTTGTCCGTTAGAGAAACTCCCACAGTAATTATATTACTTTATTATATGAATAAACTGAGTTGTTATTGCATTTCTTTAACATATTGAGTTTCTACCTACTGTTTAAATGCTTTGTATAAACTGCACTATTACTGTTGTTTTTACTTTGCATTTGAGTTGCGATATTCATGAGTTGAGTAAAGCCAAGGTAAGTGTTCCTTTTAGATTCTTTTCAAGCTTACGTCATGTTTAGTTTTTCCCTCGCATACTCGTACATTGAATGTACTAACTCCATTTGGCATGCATCATTTTATGATGCACACACATGTAACCATGATCAACATCCAACACCTCTTTTATCCAGCTAAGGACTCAGATTTAGTTGATGAGCCTTCTTGCTATCCGTAGGACACCTCTTTATCATTTGTTTTAGTAATTTAATTGTTAGTATGATTGGGGTTCTTGTTCCGACATCCCTCTTTACTTTAGAGGCTTCATAGACTATTAGTTATAGCTCTTTAGTCTTTTCGTTTTTAGTTGTATACGTTAAGACTTGAGTTGCCATGTTTGGCTAAGTTGAATATCTTTTTAAGTTATTGCATGAGTTTCGTCTTGAGATTGTTTTCTTGTTATTAAGTCTTCCGCTATAATTTAAGCCAGGCCAAGGGTTCGCTTGGGGCGAGCAATTGTTCTCGAATGCCAGTCCCGCCTAGGGTGTAGGCTCGGGGTGTGACAAACTTGGTATCAGAACATAGAGTTCAAGAGTCCTATAGAGTCTATGAAGTTGTGTCTCTAGAGTCCTGGTTATTGGTGTGATAAGCGCCACATCTATAATTAGGAGGCTGCAACAGTTAGGAAATAGTAAATAAATAAAACAAAAGGGCAATGTTTATATAGTAATAACTATTTTGAAGCTAACTTCTCGACAATCTAAGTAACATAAGTAGCATTGATAAATAATCAAAAAATAAATCTTGCCAATTCTCTAACTCTTAAGAAGTTTAATAATTTTTGAAAAAGATATTCAGAAGCATATCTACATCACAAGAGAAATTGTTAACAAAAATAAATGAATTTAGACTAGATTATGTTAACTTCATATATTGGAACATGACATACTATTGTATATACTAAGCAAAAAAATAATTATTATATCATCAGAATTATTTTCCTCAAGTATTCGAGGTTAAGGAATATACCCTCTTACGATAGAAGAATTAACTTCAACAGAATAGTGGTACCTCATATTTCGCTAAACTTTGAACTCACTCAACGACAATAAACCACACAAAAAATTTTAAAATGCAAAAATAAGAATAGTAGAAGATTAAAAACAATAGTGGTTAGAAAATGAGAGGAAATCCCTCTATTTATAGTCAACAAAGGGTAGTATGAACGACTATTATTGGTGTCTTATCTGAAAAGTCATGACCTTTCAAATTAGTCAGAACCCTTTGGAAAAGTCACAACTTATTAAAAAATTCACAACTCTTTGGAAAAGTCACAACTTATCAAAATATCACAACCCTTTGTATACAGTCACAACTCATCAAAAAAGTCACAATCTAAGTTAGGGATATTATAGTAATTGAACATTGAAGGTAGGAGTTCATGCTTTTAAGGTGACTAGTTTTTTGACACGTGCGTTGCACGTGATTACTGATTTAGAAAATATATGTTATAGTAAATAGTACTGCTTATTTAGGCAAAGATTTGAATACTAAGTTTAGCACAAAATAATACTGCAGATTCTTTTGTGAATGTTCAATCTGGATCGTCATATATGTCTCTTATTCACGCGAACCTATGAAGATCCTCAATGAGAAATTTTATTAGTTAAATGCAATAATTTATATATTTATTTCAATCTGATGAAGTTCAATCGTGTAATTAGTCATAGCTCACTAATATTACCTTATAGACGATATTTTTTGTTTATTTTTCCTGTCATCTAACCAGATGTTTCCACCTGTATTCCACGTAAACTGTTTAGATGTCATATGAACATGTGAAGAGAACAACTACATTTTATAAGTTATCACATAATAGATGATGTTCTTGTTGATGGTTCTCATACTTGACTTCTCGATTGTCAGAGGGATGGTAAGTAGATTGTTCGATAGCTTACCCACGAAGATGGATTAGGATATAGGAGAGTGACTGTAAACACACAACTTCCACCCTCTTGGCTGTAGTGTGATTAGCTTAAGGGGAAGTTTCGCAGGTTTGTGAAGACAGATTCTCGTCACTATTGTGTACATAAATCAAAGAAAGTTATCTGACTGTCCATAGTTAACTAAGAAAGGTTTTCTTTTTCTTACCAGAAAAAACTAAAAATTAAAATTAAAGAATATATTTATGTGTGAATTCATATATATAATTACATGTTCACCCTACACCCAATAAAGATGTAATTCATATACTCGTAAATTATTTTAATTTGTTCAACCAAGTATGATTTGTCAAAGGAAAAATTACAATACCATGTTATCACATATATATGAGTGGTGTAATAATATGAAAAATTATTGGTCAAAAGTTAATATAACGAAAGATGACAGATAGATATTAATGTAATAACTATGGAATTCATAATATTATACCTAAGAATGTAAAAGAGTTAATGTGCAAAAGCTGAATTTCTATTAAATTTTATACGTACATAAATAAATAGGACTTTTAATTAATGTTACTATTTTTTTAGTTATTAGATTTTAATTTAGTTTAGGAAAAAAATGTAAAAATTTATTCCATATTACTGAATAAAAAATTTATATTTAAATGATAAATTTTAAATGATAGAAATTATTGTTGTGAGTGTTTTTTTTAAAAAATAAAATAACTTGGAGCATTTTAAAATAATATATTTTGAACTTAGAGGATCTTGTTAACTTGATAATACATTTGTGACGTATATAATACGTTAATTTAAGTACAAATACCTACCCAAATGTAAATATTATTTATCTCATAAAAATTAGCTATTAAATAAATAAT
>NW_006239093.1:1286470-1305877 GCF_000226075.1 Solanum tuberosum | reverse complement strand
TATCAACTATTATACAAGAGCTAGCAAATAATTATTTAAACGGAAACGCTATATGGAGCTACTATGCAAGAGATCAGTTAATGATTTATTCTAATTCAAGGGAGCTAAGGAAAGCAGATATGGATGAAGTCCAAAGATGGATTTTATCATTACTTAAGCCAGAAGAACGACCTACGACACGAGCACTAAAAGTAGGATTTATTTCGGCAGAATTATTAACCAGATATTGCAAGCTAATTGGTCACAAATACCCTGACCATATATGTTCAAAATGTAACGGAGAAGATAATATAATCCCAGACGTCCAGCTGGAATAAAGAGATAAAGATGGAAGCAGATGATATGAAGATAAGATGATGAGAAGATAAAGATGAAGAAAAAGAAGACAAGGAAAATGAGATACGGATAAAATAAAAAGATGAGATAAGAGTAAATTTATTTATCTTGTAAAAAAGTCAATAAAGTATGGTGTGAATAGTAGTGTGTCATAATGTTAAGTAGTGAGTCATAGTGTGTCATAGGTGTCATAGAGGTGTCATAAAATGTTAAGTATGACCCATAATAGTCAACATATGCATGTGCATTAGTAAAAAAATGTTAGACAAGTAGTTAAAGTAGAATAGTAGTACATTATTGTAGTGTAGTATGTAAAATCCTTTCTATTATAAAGAACGGATAATGTAACTTAAAAAAGGCAGGCAATGCCTAAGAAAAAAAAAACTCTCTTGAAAACACTCTCTCACCACTAAGTTATAAAATACTTAAAAGTTAATGGAGAAATCTGAAATCCAATCAGATATTTCAGATAGCATGGCTAAGCAAGAGGCAAAGGTATATTGTTCAAAAAATATGCAGAACTAATTTCATATATTCCTGAATATCATATATATGATTGAATAAATTTATGTTAGTTATTATGTATTAGAATTATTTGAATCATGATTTCTAGTTTATTAGCACACTGGAAACAGGGAGAAAACTTCTAATCTATGCCATCCTAATGTTGAAACCGGTAGGCGAGGAAAGCCGTTTAGGGGAGTAAACAAAGTTGAGGCGCTGATAAGAAGGAAGTATCCGCTAAAGTACGATGCTAGTTGTGACAGGAAAACATGATAAAGATAATCTAGTTCATAATGATCTAATATGAATTTAATCAATTATGAATATGATAGGAAGGAATAATTGAAAATAAAAAACCTGCATAACAACGAACATGACTACATACATGCATGATGAAATGATAAAAAACTACGAAACTTTAATCTTATATATACTTAACGGTATAGAGATAATTGAATTAAGAAGAATCATATGGGAAAAAATATTTGATGACTACGAATTAGTAGATATATTAAATCAAGAATGGTATGAAATAGACCTACATGATTTAGACTCCGAAAGAATAGAATGGTATGATTTAGAAATAAATTCAGATTAAAATGAACTACGAATATTTACAATATTGGATAGAATCTATGGAAAAGATAAAACTATTAGAACAATTAATAGAAGAAAATGTATATATGTACCAAAGAACCCAAGATATTTTATATCTAGAATATATCATAAATAATATTAAAGAAATATTCATATTAAAACAACTATCGGAAAAATATTACAATAAATATTATTACATTTTACCATGAATTTAGCACTACCAAAAAATAATATTAAAGAGATATCAAGATTAAGACACTTAGCAAAAGAATATTATAATAAAATCTTTAAAATAAAATACCCACCAACCACACTACCATCTACCACACTACCACTTTCATGAATTCACCAACTACCAGTTTCGCACCGAAAAATTGCAATGGATATATTTCACAAAATCAAATATAACGTATTCAAACTTTTACAATAGTTCAAAAACTCTTCATCATCCACTTAAATGAGATCAAATTGACTTGTGGCGACCCTTCAAATTTGATCACCTCCATTTCCCTACACATTTAAAATAAAATTAAAAATTAAAACCAATTATGAACAAAAAATCATATTGCAGAATAGGAGCATGTGAAGTCTGATCATAGACATATGATTTCGGATGAATCTACAAAATTGGACAGCAAAGTGATCCGTGGAGCTGATGAAGATAATCACAAGGATAGTGGAAACAAGTCTTGTGCAGCAAAAAGTTCTGATTCATTTTTGAGTTATTCCGAAAGAGAGTCAATGACTACAAATCCGAATGCAAATAACCAAGAGATTGAAGCGCTAAGCTTTTAGCAGTTAAGCTAGTACAAGAAGCAATCGAGAGAATTCTTCTTCCAGAAGTTCAAGATCACTCATATAATCAATCAGCAACAAGTTGTGAATGTAGGTCATGAACACTTCTACTGTTATACATGTGATTGCTTACTCTCCTCTCCTTATGTATTAAATCTTCTGCAAACGAACAGATAACAGAAGAAGAAGAGGAAGACGAAACATACAGAAAATAGGTGAAAAAACAGAAGCACATCAACATGTGGCATTTGATATCACATCACATTCTTTCAGATGTTGTATCAAAAATAGGGAATGAACAACTCGATGAGATAAATAACAACAAAACACTAGCTGAAACGAATACAGACAACTCTCCTTAAGATTTCTCGGAAGAAAAGGATGATATATATAAGCCACAATGGGAGAAGTTTCAGCATAAATGATGTTGTCAATCTCATAAGAGAAGCAGTTAGTCAGATCCTAACAACACCGACTCGAGATGATTCATCCAATACACAGAGTATCACTAATGACATTGTTCAAGATGAAGAGCCACCAAAAATTGATCATACAGATGGCAGGGAGCAAAATAGTACAAATTCACTCTACGAAAGCTTGAGGCATGGTGACAGTCAATTAGAAACAATGGATTTTGTTGCTAACTAATAATACTATCACCAAGAGTAAATTTGAGCCACCAAAGTCTAAGAACTAGAGCAAGCTGAAGAAGTGGATCCTCCTTAAGCGATCAATAAAGGTATTGGAAAGAGCTTGAAAAGTCAATCCACAACCCTTCAACTTTTGCCCTGAACCAGCTCCCTATACTATTATCCAATCGTTTGTTGTTCAACTAAGACAAAAAATAGGCTAAAAATGATATACCTATTGGCCTTGCGATTCCTATTATCACTACCAAGTAAGGACTGCCGTCTGGAGCCACAACTACACACAAATCAGCAACCAATGGGAAGAAGAACTACAGGCAGAACCACCATAAATTCCAGATCAATCATGCCAAAACTAGAGCTACTTTGAAAGATTCAAACATGAAGTTAAAAATCTTGCAAATTAACTGCCTTAATAAGCCAACTACCACAAAGAAGACTTTCAGAGAAACTGAGAGGACTAATTAGCCAGCTATCACAAATTTACAATCACATAGGATATAGTTCTTTAGTATACTAATTTTCTAACTTATTGCTCTAGAAAAGAACATTTGAAAAAAATACAAAATACCTTTTGAAGAACTGGATCATGAGTTGACCCGGAAGAATGTGGAAGATTTTGGCCTTTTACAGCTTGTGCACTACTCGCATCAATAGGTGAAGCAATGTTAGATCGAACACACCCTGGCATATCTCGAACATTCAATCTAGGGTTGTTTTGAAGCAATTGACTAAAGAAATGTCGCATTTCTTCTCTCATTTCATTCATTTCTTCCTTTAGAGAAGTGATTTCATTGGCATGTTTCTGTTTTAGCTCGTTAGTTTCCTCATCTTTCTTTAAAGAACTTGTTGTCATTGATCTACCATAGCACCTAATTCGACCAGGCTTCTCCTTTCCAAACACTGTCGTAAAGCATCATCTGTTGTTTCCCCGGAATTTTGGCGATTCTGAAATTCAGCCTATTGAATAAAATTGACATCCATATTAAATGTAAGTACTTCTTTCTTTCCAGCGACTCAAGCATATTAAAATAAAAATATCACCCTCCTAGAAATATATAACTTTTAAACATGAATTAAATTCATCACTAATCAACTTTAAAAAACTTACCATTGCAACTTGAGTATCGGTGTGAAGATCCTTTCCCGTCTTTGTACGAGTTGCAATAAACATTTCAGACTTTGATGGTTCCTCATTGTTTTCTTTGGTTGCACGCTACAAATTATATCAAAATAGATTAAAAAATGTATCAATATGTTCTAAAGAAATCTTAAGATATGGTAAGTTTGTCATCCAAAAAGACAAAGTGGATTGGTCTCATGAAATTCAATTTTTTTACGAAATGTCTGCTAAGTATTACCAATGCCACGCGTACTCTTGCAAAATTAATAGGTCCCATTCTATGCCTCCACTTTTGCTTTTTCCTGTTTTGAGAATTCATCTCACACATGGCCTATATTAAAATAAAAAAAGATCTTTGAATGAATAAATAAAACAAAAATAAATAAATAGATATGATGCAAAATAAGTTGAAGAGTAGAAATGCACTATTTTAGCCTTACTTGAACGTTGGGTGTTTCCAATACTTGATCAATTGACGGAATTGTTCTTCTGGCATGTCATCAGGACGTTTTGCTAGCATATCCTCAACGGTACTATTCTTATCAAAATATCTCTCTTTAATTTTTGTTTGTATCGCCTCCAAGCATCACGAAGACTAGTCATCACTCACTTATTTCATTCTCCTAGAATTAGGAATTTGGACTATGCAAAATAAAATATATTTAGCTTCAGTCAGTAAAAACAAACAATAAAATATGCAATCCCATAATTGATTGTTCTTACATTGATATATTCCCACATGCGCTTTTTCTTATCTTTTGGCACTGCATGCCAACTAGTGTACATCAAGTTGATGAATCTAGAGTTCCTTGAAATTGTTCCTATAAAGTTGGTTAATTCTGACACTATCTTACCAGTTGGTCCCACTGCTTGTCCTTTATCAAATGTCACCTTCTTTCTTTCTTCCAAATTTCTTGCGTGAATATCCTTACATGTTGTTTTTCCTCGAACTTTTTTCAGCTCCAATATTCCTAGATTGATGTAACAGTAAGGAAATAAGAAATTTCTTTTATATAAGTAATAAATCTTACAATGCTTAAGACATACTTTTTGTACCACAATCAATGTCAATTTCCTCGTCTATAGCACACTCATCCCCGCCGATTTCTTCTTGGTCCACAAGATCATTAGCTACTTTGTGGTTATCAGTTTTTGTTTCATCATCTATGTGTATTGCTTGTTTTTTTTGAAACTGATCAATAAGTAATAAATCTTACAACGCTTAAGACATACCTTCTGTACCACAATCAATGCCAATTTCCTCGTCTATAGCACACTTATCCCCTCCGATTTCTTCTTGATCCACAAGATCATCAGCTACTTTGTGGTTATCAGTTTTTGTTTCATCATCTATGTGTATTGCTTGTTTTTTTAAAACTGATCAAGACTAGTAGCTAGTATGATTGACTTCCTCTTTACCTGCTTGCAGTTTGGTAGATCATGAATATCATGTTCTTTTTGTAGCTGTTGTTCTTCCAGAAACTGATTAGGACTTGTGGCCGGTAGGACCGACTTTCTCTTCACTTGTTTGAAGTTTAGTAGATCTTGAATATCATGTTATTCCTCTGCATTACCAAGTGTTTACCCAGTCACATGTACTGAAGCAGTAACACCTTTCTTGGAAGACGTTTGGGACCTAAAGTTGTGCATAGGAAGTTTAGTTCCTTTCTCTTGAATGGACTCTCCAGATTGAAATAAGCTCTGTTTAGTTTGTCCTTTTCCAACAACCATATGTGAGGTACCAAGATCTTCCCTCGAAGATGAATGAATTACTGATTTGTACTCAAGCAATTTACTCTTTCCTTGTTGTGGAATGAAATCCTCAGAATTCTTTCTTTTATGTGCTATTAGTGCATGCTCTTTCTTAGCTTTATCATTGCGTTTGTTAGCAAGTTGTTCTCTCTTAATCTTGAATTGGTTAGCCAATTCAGTATTTGATCAGTATTGCATATCAAAGTTCAGATTCTTCAGTGGACTTTGAGCTTTGTTCGGATTCAAACCCTTTTCTTTAGTGCTGCTGATTGACTCATTCTTCCCGCTTTCTTTTAATCTCTTTATTTTCTTTCCCTACAGTAAGTCAACCTACAAAACAATAATCAGGTGATTGTTAAATAGAAAAAGCAAACCTGCAAAGAGAAGAGGTTCTAGCTTCATAATCATATACGTTCTAGGATTGTTAGATAGAAAAAAGCTACAGAAATATAACTTTAAAAGATTTAAATGTGTTGCCTTCATTGTGATAATGAGAATGAGTAGTGAACTAATCATTAGCTTCCAGAAAGATAAGGGAGTACTACACACTTCACTGCCTTCACTGTGTTGCCTTCACTGCCTTCTCGATGTTTATCAACCTTCACATCATCGCAGCTAAATTCTGTTGCAGCAAAAAAATTATACATTAGGAACACTACAAAATAGCACAAAATTATAACAGCTTGATCCTGCAGAAAAAAAAAAACCTCATATGCCATCTACAGAAGAACTTCATGAAGTATGTCTGAATTAGAAAGTATCATAATTCAGAATTCTTATCTGAGAAAAGTAAGTATAGTCATTGACTCTAGGAACAGCAAGAAAGCTAACTAGATCTAGTATAGTCATGTTTGTTGGAGCACATGCATGATTCACCCTATACAAGCAGCAAATACCACAATTTACAAGTAACAACAACAACAACATACTTAGATATCTTAAAGTGTTTGTACAAAAACAGTGAAATAACAAAAAAAGTGAGTTAGCACTATATGGTCATCACAAAAATATTAAAACTCATGGTGTGTCATCTTCAAACTCATCCTCAGACTCATCGTCCGACTCATCTTCAGAATCGTCTTCATACTCATTTTCAGACCCCATCTTCACACTCTTCTTCAGACTCATCTTCAAACTCTTCTTCAGACTCATCTTCAAACTCTTTTTCATACTCAACCTCAAGTTGTTGAGTAACAAATTCCTCCGAAGGCACATCAATAACAGTTTCTGGTACATCAGTCCTTACTAAGGTAACTTCACCATCATCTTCTGGTATGGATGGTCCCATCAAGTGTTCAGACAACTCATTTTCATAACTTTGTGGGAGATCAGATTCAACTTCATCACTCATGTTAAACAAGTCTCTTGGAACAGTCTTCATAACATAATGTCTATCTTGATCATATGGATCTTGCACATAGAAGCATTGATGTACTTGAGATGCAAGCACAAAAGGCTCTTCCTGAGAGCATCTCTTGTTAAAATAGACATAAGTAAGGCCATAAATATCTTTTCAACCTCATACCAATCGCACTTAACAAAACAACCTTAAAATGACTAAAATAGTCTAACTCAACTATATCAACTATTCTACCATAAAAAGTCAAATCTGCAGCAATCGGGTTCTTATCCTTTGAGCTTGCAAAGCTTGTAGTTGAGGCAACAACTGTAACACCACTATTTTGTGTTTTACACCTTGCATCACGTTGACTAATATGGAATCTATATCCATTAATGAGATACCCAGGGTATCTTTTAGCAACGGACCAATTTGGTCCTCTAGACAATTCTTTTATCAAATCACGCACATCCTTTTGCAAATCACGAATTTCAAACCATTGAGAGAAGTTTTGACAATGATCCTTGGCCTTGCTCCATTTAGATCTTCGCGGATGATTATTAACCTCTTGCTCATGCTCTTTACACACTATGTACTTTTTTGTTAAAATGATAAATAAAATAAGTTAAAAATTAATTATACAAAAGAAAATACTATATAAAATTAAAGTACCTAATATATTCTTGAATCTCATCACAATTTCCCCATAAGTATGCATGTGACTGACTTAGTGACTTGTTATCTAAACTAACTGGATCAGTTTTTTTGCTCCTAAAGGACATCCCTTTTTAGGAAACAAACTCACTGTTTCTGCATCACTTGGGTAACATTCATCATTATTTCGGGCTCTTCTGTTAAATCTGGTTTGTACTGCCCTATGTAGATATCTAGAAAATAAATTCATACAGTCTATTCCCACACGCGCCTCTGCTATGCAACCTTCTGGATAACGTCTGTTGCGGATATATGATTTGAATGTACCCATTTCTCTTTCAGTGAAATACATCCATCGGTTCTGAACTGGACCACCTAGTCTCACTTCATTCACCAAATGAATAGGCAAATGAATCATTATATCAAAAAATGACGGAGGAAAAATTTGCTCCAACTGATTTATTGTTTTCCTGATCTCTACTTCTAAGCAATCTAGTTCCTCCAATATGATAACTTTTTGACACAAACGTTGGAAGAAGGAACATAGACGAATCAAAGGAATAGCCACATGATCTGGAAGGATGCTTTTAGTGGTATTGGAAGCAAGTAATGTAACATGAAATGAGCATCATGGGTCTTATAACCAGACAATTTTCTTTCATCCAATTGCACACACCTAGATATATTGGAGGCACTACCATCAGGTAGCTTGGCTGTCTTTAAAACTCCACAAAAAACTGATTTCTCTCCATTTGTCATTGAGAAGCAAGCTTTTGCAAACTTTGTTCTCTTATTATCTGTAGTATCTTTTGGATGAAGATTCTTTCTAATTCCCATCTCTTTCAAATCATACCGGGCTTTTGCATGATCCTTTGTCTTGCCAGGAATATCCAAAAGAGTTCCAAGTATGCTATCAACTATGTTCTTCTCTATGTGCATTACATCAAGGTTGTGGCGTAACAAGTTGTGTTGCCAATAAGGTAATTCAAAAAAGATTGACCTTTTTTTCCATGGGCTATCATTTGATCTCTTTCTCTTCTTTCCAATCACATTTTCAAAATCTTGTAAGCTATTAAGCACATTGGTTCCCTTTAATAAAGGTGGAGGAGGCCTGAATTCAATTTTTCCATTAAAAGATCTTTTGTTAGATCTCCATGGATGATCCATGGGTAGAAAAACACGATGATCCATATAACACATTTTTCGACTATGCTTAAGATAGCGAGAATTAGTGTTATTGTTACAACAAGGGCAAGCAAACTTTCCTTTTGTACTCCATCCAGACAACATAGCATATGCAGGAAAGTCATTGATTGTCCACATAAGAGATGCTCGCATTTGAAAAGTTTGATTTCTTGAAGCATCATATGTTTTAACCCCAGAATCCCACAACAATTTTAACTCATCTATCAATGGTTGTAAGTAAATATCAATGTCATTTCCAGGTGATCGTGGCCTTGGTATAAGTAAAGAGAGTATAGAATATTCAGATTTCATGCACATCCAAGGCGGCACATTATACGCCATCAACATAACTGGCCATGTGCTATGAGATATACTCATGGTTCGAAATGGATTGAACCCATCACTTGCTAATCCAAGTCTTACATTGCGAGAATCTTGTGCGACAATTGGATGCAACCTATCAAAATCTTTCCATGCTTGACCATCAGCGGGATGCCTTAACTTTCAATCTTTAGAACGCTCCTTGTCATGCCACCTCAAAGAATCATCCGTCTTTGAGCACATAAATAACCTTTTGAGTCTAGGAATTAATGGAAAGTGTCTCAAAGTCTTTGCTGAAACTCGATGTGATTTCTTAGAAGGCTCAACCTCACTATCAACTTCAGGATTTTTTAATATATCGTGAAGCTCCGCAAGTATGACAAAATTCATCATCCTTATGATCATTCCTAAACAACATGCAATCATTTGGACATGCATCAATTTTCTCATAATCAAGACCGAGATTCTTAACCATAGACTTGGTCTTCTTGTAAGACGGAGGAATGTTCAACTCGGGCATTGCCTCTTTTAATAACTCTAAAAGAGAAGTGAATGATTCATTGCTCCATCCGTGTAGACACTTCAACAAAATATAAAACGAAGTGTGAATGATAAATTTAGAGAATCCTGTACAACCAGGATATAATTCTTGGCTTGCCTCTTCAAATAAGTTATAGTATTTCTTGGCATCTTCATTTGGACCATCATAAACTCCTTCAGCTTGTGCAACATCTCTAAATTGATCATTAACAACCCATCAATATCATCAAGCGAGTAATTCATATCATCGTCAACATTCAACTTGATATCCCATTCCCCGTGATTGATCCATCTAGTATAACCTTTAACAAATCCATAGCATATTAGATGATCATACACTACATTTCTTCGAGTCCAACGAATATTACACTATTTTGCACATGGACATTGAATTTCTTGTCCTTGAGGATCTCCATAAGAGTAAGCAAAATCTAGGAATGATTCAACACCATCAATATACGGTTTGCTATACCATGCTAAATCCATCCAATCCTTGGATGGGATATTTGAATTCCTAGAAAAATATATCAGTATTTAATGTTCCAGTAACAATCATTAAATCATTAATTACTTCACAAATAAGTTTTAAAAGTCATGAGTAAGTTACTAGAATTAGGTGTTATGAGATGATAATAGTTTCTTACCTAGTCATGGAGCTAGTGCTATGCCAAATCAAACCTTGAATCCTCCACAAATGTTTTTGAATGTTGATTATACGTCTAAGGAAAAAATAAGTAAGATTAATAGGATAGACACAATTAAGAAAGAAAGTAAATTAATAGGATAGACACAATTTAATGAACTAATCAAGATTAAGCGAACATCTACTACCATGTTTAAACATTCAAGCAAACATTACAATGATCCTATAATAGATAGTTGTTCACACCAAAAAAACTTAAAGTTTCGTAGAGTTTATTCATTCTAAGTTATCCCTGACCTAAACCAAGATTAGCTATAATCTTGGATCCTAAAGGGTGAAATATTACTTATAGAAGGACATTGAATAAGAAGAGTTGTGAAATTTTTCAAGACTTTAGAACTGTTCAAAGCTTAACAGAATCCTGTGATAAGGTTTACTGGAAACCTGATTTTAAAAAGAGTTCATTAAGTTTACTTCAAGTGTTATGTATCCTTCCAAGTTCTAAAAATAGGAAGAAAACAATTAACACGATCTAAAGCAGGCAAGTTGAACCAGATTTTAAGGCTAAAGTTGACTGCAGTTTAGAGAAGGAAAAGCATGCCCTGATGAATGTTATATGTTCCATTAGACAATGTTGGAGAGTGCTTGGCATCATTTTTTGCACTGTAAAGTAGCAGATGGCATATGGAGTGTGTTCTTATCAGTTTTCTTATCTACTGCAGTTAACTGCCATGACTCACCCTACAATCTGAACCTGCCAGGACTACCAGATCACTCAGCTTCCTTCATCAAAAATTCTATAATCTGAACCTATGAACCTCCCTTATTCAGAAACATACCAGTCATATTCAACCATTCTGCATCAGAGTTCTGCCTCTTGAACCTTGTGTTCCCAAGCAGTTAGACTATGTCCAATAGCAGAACAGAGTTCTGCCTCCTGAACCCTTTCTTATTCAATTCTTTTGTGTTCTATTTTATATAGAAGTTTGTCGCTTTGGTATATTGAGTTACAATATTTGTTTGGATTTTTTTTAGTCTTGTTAGAAATTTACAAGAAAATAGAACCAGCACTTTGTCATACACAGCTTTATATCTATTCTCCAACCCAAATTTCCTGAGTAGACTGTTCTAGAGCTGAAAAGACTAAAAACTAGTAAAGGTATTAATCAAGAATATGTTCATCTGGTGAAATAAACATGTTCCCTATGCAAATGAGCAAACAATATCATTCAAAAAAACAAGAGGAGCCTCTAGTCACAAAAGGAGAAACTAACAGTGGAACTCCTACTCCTCCAAACATCCAACATAGAGTATGGCTACATATCAAAAGAGAAGACTCTGTAATATTTGTGAAAAGCACAGGAATAAGAAAGTAATATTCCAAATATCAGCCAACCTCCAATGCAAGTAAATTAAACTACCCAAGATTGATGGGCAACTAAAACTGACAAAAGAGATAAAACTCTCTGGACTGCATATCGAAAATATCCTCTAGGAAGCAATATCCAACAACTTAATAAACTGCATACACAAAGCATCTCTATAGGCATACATTTGCAAGAATTAAGATTTTAGAGACTGTAATGTTTAGTGTAGCTGAGCTTACAGAGTTATAAGATTATTTGGCTATACTTGTGAGTATGTTAGACTTGAATACTACAGAGACAGAGTTATAGGACTATAGGATTTTATTTGGCTATACTTTTGTGTAGCTGAGCTTACAGAGTTATAGGATCTTAGAGACTGTAATGTTTTGTGTAGTTGAGCTTACTAAGTTATACTTGTGGCTTCTTTGCATTACTATAGTCTTGAACACTACGGAGCTGAATAGTTTAATTCAAAATTTATAATATTAAGGAAAACAACGATAGATACTTACTGACTCAAATGCTTTCGAGTAGTAATTCCCTCTTACTCGTCTGCTCAATATGCATAGGGCTAACTTTGACGTTTAGATTTTTCGCAATTTCTTCCCCTACTTTGAAATTTCAGTTGTAAGAACCCCCAAAGTAATCAATTCCTTCTAAACACAAAACAAAAATTCAATCAATTGACTGTTTTTAGTACTAGATGATTAGTAGAGAATAAAAAGGACTCTTAGTTGTACGAAATCAGTACTTACGCTTCACGAAATCGGTATAGGAGATATCTTCAGCTCAGCACTTCAGCTTCCTCTCTTCAGTTCTTCGATCCTCAGTTCTTTAGCTTCAGCTCTTCATCTCTTCGAGAAAATCGGGTTTTGGAGAAGAGGATCTTCAGCTCAGCTCTTCAGCTTCCTCTTTTCGAGAAAATCGGGTTCTGGAGAAGAGGATCTTCAGCTCAGCTCTTCAGCTTCCTCTCTTCGATCTTCAGTTCTAGAGAAAAGCTTGTTCTACAGACAAAGAGTTATGTTCAAGGAAAGAAGAGTAAAGCGTATGTTCTAGGAAAGAAGAGAAAGAAAAGTTTTTATTAATGTTTTATCAATTAATATTTTTGGCCAATAAAAATGGGAGGGAGAGTTAAAAATGTTGAAGGGAATATAATATTTTGGTGAAAACATTTAGGCCACACTTTTAATGTGCTATTTTTATAATTATAAAAATAGGACACTTTAAAACTGTGGCCATATATGTAAATAGTTGTTACCATTTATTTTATTTTATGACAACACTTATAAAGTGTAGCCTATACCATTAAAGAGTACGCTTTACAAGTGTTGCCAATATTATCGATGCCAAAAGTTAAAAAATTTAGGCTACATTTTAAAAGCGTTCCCAAAAATATTTTAGGCAACACTTTACAAGGGTTGTCCAGATTTAGTGTGGCCGGAGGCCTAAAATGGTGTAGTGATAGGAGGAACATCTACTCCCCATTAAAGCATGGTCAATACCACACAAAGAAAGTAGGAACTACACCTACAATTCATCATGCATTATACACATAAACATTTCTCATGTTCATAGGAGGAACTACCTTCTCCTAATCATGACATGATCTTTACCTTTTCATAGGTTCCATGTGCAAGTACCTTACCAAGAGTATTTCTTTTAAGGAGGAATTCTCAACTCCCTACCACTTATGCTCATAATTCCCTTTTCAATAAATCTAATTGGCAACTCATACCAAACACATCACAACATAAAAATCAACTTCACCAAATGTTCAATTTATTGAACAACACTAGTTTTTTTTTTTTTATCAACATGCATCATTTTAAGGAAGTTATTACAACTCATAGGCACACATCAATAATATTGGCTAGGCACACCATTACACCTTAAGAGTGAGCCTATACCAACACTTCAAAACATCATAAGATCACATACAAAAAACAAGGAACTTATCTTTTCTCTTTTAAAGAAATCTCAACACCTCAATATGGGGTCAAAATGCCCTTTCATCATAAGCATACCCAAGCATGTTCATTAAATTACCTCATTGAGTCAAATATGCAATCAACATACTAAGATGCAGAACAACATCAGAAACATGAAATTTACCAAGAATCCAAGTTTCCATTTACATGAAATCAAAATCTCTTTAAAAGCATGCATAACCTAAGGAGATCATGGAAATTGCTAAGATACACATGAATCCTACACATAATCAAGTCCAAAAGGAATTCCTTGGACTTAAACTAGACTAGGAATAGAAGAAAAGATGAGGACATTGCGACTTTTAATCAATGTTGCTTTACAAGCACATGACCTTCCCCTTGGGAAAGAGTCCCCTTGTTTATAACAACCTCAACATTAGGCCCTTCTCACAAATTCAAAATTTTCTAAGGCTCACTTTTAACCTTTCCGGGCTATAAATCAATAGAGGTCTAATAACCATGCATCCAAATCCTACCAAGGTTAACAAAAGTAACCTTATGGGACTAGGAATTTAAAGGACACACATAACATTCAACACTCCAAAACCATAGAATGAGTCAAGGAAAGTTAATCATTTTTAAGCTAGAGGAGGAATAGAAGGGAACAAAAGGGTATTGGTACATCTCATTGGCCCTAGGCCTCCCAATTAAGTACCTTTCACAAGGACCCTTACTCAAATACCACTCCTCACATTCACATAGTAGCAATTGCTTACTCTCCTACTTCTTAACCTTCAGGTCTAAGATCCCAATTGGCACTTCCACATTAGAGAAGTTCTCTTATAGGCAGTCTTGGTCACTAGCAACCTTACCAACACTACTCAAATCTTATAGGAACCTACCATCCGGAATTATAACTCCTCGAACACACCACACTCCATGAGGTGAGGATTTCAAGTAAACCTAAACATGAACATCGAAAATGCTCAACTTTTCATATTCATCACTCGAGGGGATTCTCTAGATGGAAAAGTTTAAACATGCTTAGCTTATGAAATCAAAGACTCAATATCCTCACAATTTAAGCACATTGTCCCTCATATGGGGTAAGCCTAGACAAGCTCTTTACAATATCACTGTCAAAATTTCTAAAGTCAAAATAAGTCATAGTTAAGTTTCCACATTCCTTACACAAAAGGGTTCTTAACCATAGAGGATTTCACTTCTATCCTCATAAAAAAGAGTTTACTAATTCAACATCAATAGGTACCACTCAACAACCACTATTCATCAAGGTTCATCTCATCATAAGGCTTATAAGAACTAGGTTGGGTTATACAATTCAACCACCTAGGGCAATAACTAAACCCATGAATAATAAGGGTAACCCAAAAGTTCACCATATCCAATTTATCAAGTCATAAAAGACAAGTAGTTCCGGATTAGTCCTCCAAGGTTCATCACCTTAGGTACCTCATTTTTAGTATCTAGAAGATCTCCCTTCCTTAGGTCCATAGAAATTCTGGATTCTAATAAAGCATAAAACACATATTGGGACCCTTAAGGTTCACTACCACTTACTCTAGAGACTTAGGATTAGACATCCTTTCTTGGTTAACCCTTAGGGGAAACTTAGAAGTGTTTTGACCAAATAACCTTTTTCTCTTTCACTACAGTTGGATCAAAATAACACTAGACCATTTCAATACTTTATCATCATTTTTTATGGAATCTACCAACCAACCTTGCCTAGGTATTATCTAAGCACCCTACTCAAATGACCATATTGAAGATCAATCTTAAAGGACAACTAACTTTTTTTGAAGTTGGTCAACACCTACAGTCTTCTCCCTTACTTCAACTAGGTAGTACATGGAACCCTCAAGGTCAACTTTAAAGAACAACATAATCAAAACATGACCTCACAATTACCTTTCTAGGTAGGCACACTATCTCCCCCCTTAGGAGTAAGCCTACACAAGTTCTTCTAACCAACACAATGACAACTATGAAGCATTACTCATACAAAAGAGCAACTAACTCTCACTATTTAACATATTACTTCAAAATTCCTCAAATATACACCATAACTTTCTAGTATCGTTACACTTAACCATAAAGCAACAAATCAATTCAAAAAAGGACGTCATTCAACGATAACAATTCTTATCATGCTAGAACTACACCATAATAGAATTTCCATATCTACCTTCACATAAGCTCATCTAGTCACAAAACCATAATAAGTATCAAAACTCACCTTTTTCTCCTTCAAACGTTGCAACATCATCCCTTCCAAGTAATCACATTTAGAAAACCACAGGAGAAGGGAAATAAGAGAGATATCATATGGATTTAAACTCTATGGCACGACACAGGAGTAATGAAGAAAGTGAAACTTCTACCATCCTATAGCCTCTCGCTCATAGATGTGTCGCGACTCACACCGATGATCAAGATTCTACTAGACGTGGCCTTATGAGACTTTGAATCCTATGGACCATTTCATAACTTTAGGCTCTGATACCAAGTATATATCGACCCGGGAGAACCCCCTAGTCGCTACCGACGAACTCGACCTCTCAGAGGTCTTATACAAGCCCTTAGCATTCATCATTGCATATATCATAGAAAAATAGCAAAAAAATTTTAAAAATTACTTTGGAAGGTCAACTTCCCTTCATATATGAAAAATAGAAACTAACTTTGTCTCAACATACAATCTAGACATAGGAGTATACAAATTGGGACTTAGCCCTTACACCAATAGCTAGTCTAGAATAGGAAAGTACAACAATGTCTTTCAATATAAGCAAAAGACTAAAAAAGATAGAACATTGGGGTCATGTCCTCGGACTTGAGGACTCACACACTTGGAGGAGTAAATCCAAGTATCTTGAGAAATAGCCTTGAATCTCATCAAAGGCCCGAGCCTACATTGTTTGGGAAAAGGGAAGAAAATATGGGTTAGTACAACACACGTACTAAGTATGACTACTATGCATAAAAACCATTAAAATATGCATAAAAGGACATTTAGTTAAAGACATGGTTTTGTCAAGTAAAAACCCATTATGCACATAAGGTAAACATCATAAGCCAAACCAACATACTATCATCCCAACATGTAAACAACCCAAGCAATACTAGTGCAATGCAAAGGATAGGATCCCATAACCCTATCAAAAGCCAAGTATCACATTAAGCAACCTACTTCATGCATACATTCATCAGATCATATTTCATCATAACTTACCATATTTATAATGATCATACATAACATAGCTTCAACATACATAAGCCATAATCATCATAATCATAAGAAAACACTACTACAACCATCTCTTAGGATCCCACAAGTGCAATGTGCAACAGAAGTCCCTTACCCTCCCTTACACTATGTAGACACCCTAATAAAAGCCTCAGTAAGAGTTCACACCTTTCATACATTCATTTACCTTTACATGAGGGAAATATTGCAATAACCGACATAGACCATGAGAGCTACATGGAATCTGGTGTTCTACTCCCACACCAAAAAGAGAGGGTTAACACTTGCCTATGGTGTAACCATTCGTATATAGCTATTTAGGTGGATCCACTAAGCTAGAGTCCTATATGGGCACATAGTTAAGGGTCAAGGAGATTACTTCTAGAAACTCTAACTTACTAAACGTGGGGGTTTCCATCTCATGAGACAACACATACCGTGGGTAATCCGAACTTGCTAAACGTAAGGAACCCATGTGGGGAGCCGGACTTACTAAATATGAGACCCCCATCTCATTTACATGTCCTTTCGGTGCTAAGCATCTAATTCCCATTTGTAATCATCTTTAGTAATCACATAAGTTCGCATTAGCCTTTACTAGACTCTTATGTAGACATCTTATCATAATAGCTCATATGTGTTCATAAGTGAGTAACAATCCTTTCACTTTAGAAACACTTACCAAGTGAGTAAACCTTTCACTTTACATTACACTATAATCATGAGTACTACCTTTCAATCATATAGCAATCATACCATAACATACATACATACTTCATAGCTAATTCAAGTTTAGAGGGTTAAGGATGAGGACACTAGGTCATCAATAGCACAACAACACATTAGGTATAGCATCATTACAATCTAAGTAATCCACCTATCATACTAGAGTTCAAAGAAGAACCAACCTTCATACCTTATTGCCCTTCATGGGACATCCTTACTTCAACTACCAAGTAATTCAAATACAACATAAATTCATCCATAATTGTTCATATAACATCAATCAAAGTCAGTTTATAACATCAATTTCACTGTAGAATGAAGGCCCACATTTTTGGATTGAAACCTTGAAATTGGAGGTTTTTAATTCATCTTGAAGGGGCCTCTTGGGGAAAGGAATCCCAAGAGTGATAAGAAACCATACCTTATTGACGAATTAACCACGAAAATCCAAGTTGAAACCTTTGGAGAGTTGGTCTTCTTCTTGAAGCTCCAATCTTCTTCAATGGAGTCCTTGAGAAAAGAGAGAGTAGAGAGAATGAGGAACTTTAGGTTTTTATCTTTGGGGTTTTGTGTTTAAGTGATAAAAAGTGGGGTAATTTGACTTAAAAATCATTATATACACGTCCCCTAAAGTACCCTAAATACCCCTTAGTTAGTTGGACTCTTTAATGAAGTAAAGATCGATTTCTGAATTTCTGCATTTTCATCGCGGAACAAGGCCGCGACGCGGAGCTGTTCCCTGAATATATTTGGAATTAAATTTTGGAGACAGTAGAGTCCCGCGACACTACTGCATCACGAACTAAACGTTTGCTCCTTGGGGGGAACTAGGCCGCGACGCAGAGCTATTCCCTCCAAGGGCAATTTGCAAGCTGCCATGGCAGCTTGCTTGGCAAAGGTTGGGGTCCTCCTCGGGGTCTCTTAGGGTGGACCCGGGGGATCGTATTTGAACATTTTGACCCTCTAAACATATATTTACCTAATTTAAACCTTTTTACAAGATTATACCATCATACGACACTCCCAAACCTGCCCAAAACCTATGGACACACTAGAACACATAAAATAAAATGGGTATAAGGAATTAAACCACGCGGAGCTGTTCCCTGAATATATTTGGAATTAAATTTGGAGACAGTAGAGTCCGCGACACTACTGCATCACGAACTAAACGTTTGCTCCTTGGGGGAACTAGGCCGCGACGCAGAGCTATTCCCTCCAAGGGCAATTTGCAAGCTGCCATGGCAGCTTGCTTGGCAAAGGTTGGGGTCCTCCTCGGGGTCTCTTAGGGTGGACCCGGGGGATCGTATTTGAACATTTTGACCCTCTAAACATATATTTACCTAATTTAAACCTTTTTACAAGATTATACCATCATACGACACTCCCAAACCTGCCCAAAACCTATGGACACACTAGAACACATAAAATAAAATGGGTATAAGGAATTAAACCAAGATTTAAGCAAAGGAAGAAGAATGGAGAAGACCCACTTCCAACTCGGGGAAGATGAAATCCTTCTTTCTTCAAGTCTCCCACAAACCCTCTCCAAACTTGAGTGAAAATATCCCAAAAAGTACTATTCTATTCAGGAAATTAAAATAAATGTTTGACTCTTAAAAATTAATAACAAGTTTAGTATTTATAGACTTCAAAAAGTAGTGTTGGCAGATCTTTCA
>NW_006239093.1:1257746-1286186 GCF_000226075.1 Solanum tuberosum | reverse complement strand
AATCGCCGATTAACTCGGTGATTCGCCCTTTGGTGTAGTTTCTCGCCGTCTTGCACTAGCCTTCAGCATCGTCGTGCTTTGTGTCATTGGGTGACCCAGTACTGCTTCGCGGAATTATTCAGCGAAATGCCAACTGCTCCTTTCATCATCTTTTTGAGCTTCAGCTTCTTCGTTCTTTTCAGTCTTTTTGGTCCGTTTTGTGCCTAAGTTTTCATGCTTCCACTAAAACTTCAAAAACCTGAAACTTAAGAGTTTTCATCAGATATTGAGACAAAATAAGCATTTGAAGACACTATTCCTATCAAAATAAAGCCCTAAATGAGTCCGACTTTGTGGACTAGTCAACACCCCCAATTTAAACTTTTATTTGTCCTCAAGTACAGCCGTTCAACAAGGTGTCTCAAATAGTGCTACACAAGATTAAATTATGAATGCACACAACCAGACTCAAATTTACTTATGCAATGATCAATTGTGTACTCAAATATTCAAGTTCTGAGACGCCATTACCAAAGATTCTCATGCGCGCAATACTTGCTACTTGTGCAATCAAGCTCAACGGGAAGTATCTAACTGCCCTCACATCAAGAATGATTCCATATTCACACACAGAGGTTAATCAATTCAAGATCAGGAATCAGATGCAACGCTCACACTCAAAAAAGAGGAACACAATGCATTCTTTTACCCATAGGTTTGCCATTATTTTCCAATCCACTTTCAATTCGGCTTACTCAAGATTAAAAAGGTCTTTCTAAGGCTTGTAATGGGGATGAGTGCAAAGGTATGGTCATTTAGACTCAGTGACTTTTTCCTCCTGAGATGTGGTATTCTCAAGGCATTCCCTTCTTTTCATTTATCAATTCTTTTTCTAGCACTTCTAAGTCATCTTTTCATTCACCTCCATGGATTGCTTGGAAACCCGATTTCCTTGGTACTTTATTCCACAATCTTTTTTTTATTTTTTATTTTTTTTATTTTTTGAAGGGTTTCCATTGTTCTGTAACACCAGGGGTTAAGGGAGACTTTTCTTGCACTTCTTGACTTCTTCTTTTCGTTTTTACCACACCCCCAACTTAGGCTCTTAGTCTAAGTTGGCTATTCACTAAACCACAAATCAAAAGGATTATAGGTAGTGGGTCAACTAAGGTTTAGGGTTCATCAAGATTATTTCAAAGAAAGTTAAGGCTCAAAGGTTGTTCAAAACAGTTTCGAATGCTCACACGGGTAGGCCACAAAAGAGGTATATGTCAAATTTGGCTCACTCTTTAAAGTTGCCTAAGATCATTTTAATAGCACACCTTTCTAAATCAATCAGAGTAACAGGGAAAATTGAAAGTTTATTCATTCAAGGTTCAAGGCAAGCTAATCAAACAAGGCATTGACATTTAAGTCAAACAAGACCACACACTTTCACTAGTGTGCAACGGTCATTACAAGAGAATCAATTCGATAAATGGCTAATCACAACGAGATGCAAAGAGTTTACATATTGTCTATGCAACTTCAGTTGGCTTCATCGTAGCCGTCCATTCACGTTCATTGGATTGAGAATGCTAT
This sequence comes from Solanum tuberosum, assembly GCF_000226075.1. Classification (NCBI taxonomy): domain Eukaryota; kingdom Viridiplantae; phylum Streptophyta; class Magnoliopsida; order Solanales; family Solanaceae; genus Solanum; species Solanum tuberosum. The sequence continues at coordinate 1,284,626 of NW_006239093.1, read as the reverse complement.
TCAAGTCCTCGGTATTGATCGAAATCGGGACTCAAATTTTTTGCAAAAAAATAGCAACATCAACTCAGAAGGGGTGGCAAAAATGTGCGAAAATTTCAAATTTTTTCGAAAGGGTCAAAATCATTTTGCAAATAAAAATAAACGGAGCCACAAGCTCAAACAATCACAAAGAAGTTTTTAAAAACAAAATTAAAAACAAACAACCCAAATGTACACCAAAACACAAGTATCTCAAACAAGCAAAACAAGGTGGGCCTGACCCCACCACAAATAAGAGTGTTTGTCCTCAAATGGAAATAACACAGAATCCAAAAGGCAAAGTAAAGAAAGACAAAGAGGGGATGAAGAAAGGTCCTGTCTAATGGGTCACTTCATCTATCTGGGCCTTAGTACTCGGAGTGACTCCCTAAAGTGAAACAATGGTCCCTGGAGTATTTTTGTTTTGGTCCTCATTGTTTGCCTCTGCCTTGGCCGCTGCAACAAGATTAGCTTCAATCATCTGATCTATCTCTTAAGCTGCTCTGAAGGCCCGTATGGCATTTAATGAACTTCGAGTCCATGGAGGCACATTAGGGTCGATGGGAATTCGTTTCTTTGCCCTGGCTTCATCAGTATATTTCCTTTGTTTGGCTAGCTTTACTTTCTTTTCATCTCTTTTAAACTATCATTCTCTTACATGTCAGTGTGGCATGTCCTTTCCCACAACTTTTGGTCTAGCCATTTCTACAAAAGACATCGAGGAAAGTTAGACAATATTTTAAGCGGGGGTAGGGGAATTCTAGGTATAGAATAGCTTCACCAAACCAGTAGGCGAAGACCTCATCCATTTAGGCTATTCCCTAAAAATGATGCACAAAAGATGCAGGGGTGTAGGCAAAGGGCGAACAAGGAGTCTTTTGGTGAGTCGCTGAGTGAGCTTAGCGGCATAAGGCTCACCGCCGAAATTTACAGATCGATTAGTGCATGTAACATTCAATTAAAGGTGGAATGGGGGAGTTAGGAGAACCGACGAGCAATTCAGCGAGTTTGTTCATCTCGCCGAACAGCCAAACCTGTCTATTTTCAACCCATTTCTTTCAAATTTCACCCCGCAATCTGGATAATGCAATTTAGGCTCAAATGATACAATTTCAACGATAACCCATAGAAGTTTCACGTTTTCACCCACGTAAAAAAAGTTTTCAACTCAAAGCACAATCGAATGGGAGTCCCTCAAATCACGCTAAAGCTACTCAATCATAATCCATAATACATGCAATCCCACCAACTGAAAGACTCAGCAGAGATTTTACACTATCAATCACCATGCAAATGAGTACAAATTTTGATAAAATAACTGACGGGTTCGATTACCAACATTGGTGCTGAATTACGTTGTACTGACGTGCTAGGCAGCAATGCGATCCAAAACCGTGCACAATTTGACACTTAAATTACTTTTAAAATGCAAGAAATAAAAGGCTAGAGTGCGGGTGTGGGGTTGATAGGACAAAGCAAGGAGACAAAGTGAATGAGATAGAACTGTTAAACCTGTGGTTTGTAAAAACCATCCAATTCCTGCTCATTTGGCGATGTTAGTCAAGTTCGCCCATTCACTCGACGAACCGCCAAGTATCTAGTTCTTCTCCAACTGTAACAGGCTCTGCAGCTCATGTGAGGATTCTAATAGATGATATTCATCGAGATCGCCGACATGGTCGGCGATGCGCCCCTAATTTTTTTCAGATCGCCGAGTTTTACAAGATCCAAGCTGATAGTGCCTTGAGTCAGACAGCGGAAAGAATCGTGTTCGCCGATCTTATCGACGATCCACCAACTAGACCTGTTGCTTGCCTCCACATACTATTTCAATCACCTCCCTTACTTTAACATGTGTAAACAACACACAATTCTTCTACTAGTAATTAGGAAATACTTAAAGGGTTTTGGGTTGCCTCCCAAACAGCGACTTAGTTAACGTCGTGGCACGATGCAAGTCCACCTTCAGACCTCACAATTGGGGTTAGACATAGTATCTCTACGTAAACCCCCTTGTTGTCTTGGATTGAGATGAGACGAGATATGACTAATTTGGGTCTCTAACTGCTTGATTGAAACTGAATGAAAGGTGATAGTCTGCCTGAGGGTAGACACGTCTTCTTTAATGCCTTTCAGTATTTTGTCTGACCCTTCAACTTTTTTTAGGATACGCCAGAGCATATCCTCAGACCTACCACTTTCCGAATCCTTGGGATTCTGACGCTCGTCGAGTGGCACATATCTATTCACGATCTCGATCCTTCTAGCCTTCGTCTCTAACCCATCCTTTATTACCACCTTGACTTGGGTAGTTTGAACGATTACCCCCACCTTGGTTAGCTAGAAAATTTACTTCTTCGTCATACATGGCTTCAAATTTCATTTCCTCAGGATTTGCACCCCCGACTCCCACAGCACTGACACTACAAGCACCAACCCCCATTACATTTTTGGAAAAAATGTCAAGTTGCGTCATGATCTTGGCCATGTTTTAGTCTCTCTCATTGACCTTTTCAACCTGCTCCTTAGATAGCTGAAATGTGCTCGGTGAGACCTGGTCTTTGCGGTGTACCACGCACTGTTGATGGTTGGTATGCCATCAAGAAGCTGAGCTGCTACTGCATGTGGTTGCTACATTAATCCTCCGGCCGAGAGTTGGTCAGCTACACCTTTGTTTACTGAATCTAGATTTCTAGAAGTATTGAAGGAGCACATTATAAGGTAGACCATGGGTTAGGCTTTTTAGCACCAATTTCTTAAATCGGAGCCAAGTTTCGTGGAAAGGCTCTGTATTCAGACGCTTAAAGATTTGGATGCTATCCTGAATAGTCATTATCTTCGAGGGAGGGAAGAATCGAACATTAAATGCGGTGACCAAATCCTCCCATGAAGTGATCGAGTTACGTGGCAACTCAGCTAGCCACTTGCATGTTTCCCCCATCACTGAGAAAGGGAATAGTCTTAATCGAACTGATTCCTGAGAGATGTTCTTGAACGAGAAAGGACCACACACATCTACGAAGTTTCGAAGATTCTTATGTGGGTCCTCATAAGTTAATCCACTGAAAAGTCCCTTTAGTTGCAAAAGTTACAACATGGTGCTTGTTATGTGGAATACCGCATTTCCCTCTGCTGGAGGTAGACGGATGGCTCCAACACCTCCCATGAGATGGGAATCATTGATGTTGGGCTCTTGGAAATCGTTGAGGTTTCCAATGTCGTTCTGATGCCCCACTTGGCTCCTGTTACTATCGTTAACACTCATGCCTTCTGAAATGTTTACACAATAAACAGAACAAAACTAAAAATTAAATTAGTAAACTACCACTAATAAGAATAGAAACCCTATTAAACTAAAAATTCTCAAACAACACCACTCCCCGGCAGCGGTGCCATTTTGATGCTTATCGTGACCAACAACACTAACCTACAGTACGAGTGTCTACGATAGTCAATAATATAGTAACACAGCCAAGGGTTGGGGTTGTGTCCCAAAGGAGTGGTTTTGAGAATTAGTAGAAAAATAAAATTTAGTTCAAACTAGTGGTAGCTAAAGACATTAACAATTAAAAACATTATAAATTAAAAGGGGTGACTCAAAGGTGTCAAATATCAAATGGAGTTTTTGTCACAAGTAGTAAAAAAACAATAAATATAATAAGAAGATCAAGTATGGGGACAAATTCTTGGGGTGTGACCGCAACACAAGGTGAGATAAATCGTTGGGTACATGCTTTTGATAGGAAATTTGCAAGATAATAGTGACTAGGCTAAGCTTTAGATGGAAATAAGTTCCCTCTCAGGCAACTTACCCCGTTTCAAATGCGTTCCTCTCAGACACCCATTTTCCGCATGAAGGCCAACTTACGCCTTACCCCACTCACTCTCTCGAGCTGAACCTCATGTCGACCCACTGCTTAGGCCATCAGTCAAGCGGTCTTGGTTCTGAGACCTTCCTCTCAGGCATGCCAAAAGCAGATGGGTGGTTTTGTATTTGAAACTACAAACCCATTAAATTAAACCACAAGAACTAGGTGAAATCACCATTAAAATACATCTATCCTATTAGCAAGTAAGACCTAACAACAATATCTACACATATTTGCTAAATCACACCCCAAGAATGGGTGGTTTTAGCCACACATCAAGAAATTAAAAAATACCCCTAAAATGATACTAAAATCAAATGGATATAAGGAATTAAACCTTGATTTAGGTAAAGGAAAAAGAATGGAGAAGACCACTACCAACTTGGGGAAGATGAAATCCTTCTTTCTTCAAGTTTCCCAAAAACCCTTTCCAAACTTGAGAGAAAATATCCCTAAAATACTATTATATTCAGGAAATTAAAATAAATGTTTTACTCTTAAAAATTAATAACAAGTTTATTATTTATAGACTTTAGAAAATAGTGATGGGGGATCTTTCGGCGAGGTTAGTTGGAATCGCCGATTAATTCGCCGATTCACCCTTTGGTGTAGTTTGTCGCCGTCTTGCACTAGACTTCATTTATCATGGTGCTCTGTGTAATTAGGTGACCTAGTACTTCTTCGCAGAATTATTCGGCGAAACACCGACTGCTCCTTTCATCACCTTTTTGATCCTGCTCCTTCAAGGCCTCATGTACTGGAACAAAGGGCGGACTGCGTCCCTTCGGCGAATCACCAAGCGTGCTTGGCAATCCGCAGGCTTCAGCTTCTTCGTTATTTTCAGCCATTTTGTTCCTTTTTACACCTAAGTATCCATGCTTCCACTAAAGCTTCAAATACTTGGAACTAAATTGTTTTCATCAGATATTGAGACAAAATAAGCATTTGAGGACACTATTCCTATCAAAATAAACCCTAAATGAGTCCAATTTGTGGACTCATCGCTACGCCAAATTTCATTCTATTCTATTAGATGGCTATGATGAGACAAGTGTTTTAAACCTTTGATTTTCTTTTATAAAATGTTTTGGACCTGGAGTATTGGATTACTATTATTGTTCTATTTCTTATGTTATGACATCTATGTGGCTTGTTTAGAGTCCTTCAGGGTTCTATATGCCATGTTACATTTAGGGGGTACCCCTCAATCGTGAAAAACTTGGTAATTAGAGCACAAGGTTTAGAATGATCCAAGGATATCTAATAAGCCACATCTAGTAGTATCTTTTTCATAAGTGTTAAACGTGCCACATTTATAAATAAGAGGATACAAGATGATTAGGAAATTCCACTTCTTTCATTACTCTTAAGACGAGTGATAGAGTTTAACTCTATAAAGTCTCTCTCCTAATCCTTATCCTATGTTCTTCAGGATATGGCGACCCGAAGAGCTTATGCTAGAAGGAATGTGAGCGAGAATGAGGAACAAAAAGTTCCTCCCCAAGCTTCCCAAGTTCAGGTCAACCCATTGGCTGAGTAAGTGTCTAATGCGGAGTTTAGGTCTGCTTTTCAAGTGATGGCTCCAACAGTGACGGCCAAAGCCAATATGGAGGTTGCAGTTCCCATGAACCCAAATATTTGTACGGCGGGTTCAAGAGTAAGGGACTTCACTAGGATTAATCCTCCGGAGTTTCATGTTTCTAAAGTTGAGGAAGATGCTCAAAAGTTTATTGTTGAGGTCTATAAGGTTTTGATGATCATGGGAGTTATGTAGGTGGAAAAGCGGGAGTTGGTTACCTATAAACTAAAAGGAGTGGCTCAAATATGATATGACCAATTGAAGGAAGGGACACCGGAAGATACGGGTCCTCTTCATTTTGAGAAGTTCAAAGCCATTTTTCTTGATATGTTCTTTCCCCTTGAGATGAGAGAAGCCAAGGTGCTTGAGTTTATTAACCTTCGACAAGGAAGTATGATGTAAGGGAATATGCTCTAAAATTCACTCAACTGTCGAAATATGTTGCAACAATGGTTATGGATTCAAGGGCTAGAATGACTAAATTCGTTTTGAATGTGACTGAAATGGTGGTTAAAGAGTGCCGAACCTCCATTCTCATTAATGACATAGACATCTCTTGTCTCATGGTACATGCACAACAAATTGAGAAGAAAAAACTTAAGGAACAATCTAGAGATGTAAAGAAGGCTAAGACCGATGATGGAAATTTCTCTCATGCAAGGTCCAATGGGCAAGGTCGTCATAGATTTCGATAAAGGATTTCCGATCAAGATTCCTTCAATGCTCCTCCAAAGTTCAACAAAGATAGGGTGTCTAACCCTAAGCCTCAAGGAGGTAATGGTAGTGGATATTCATTGTCTAGGTCTACTTGTACTAAGTTTTGAAGGAAGCACAAGGGAAAGTGCCTAGCCAAAACTGACGGTTGTTTCAGTTGTGGTAAAAGTTGTCATAAAATGAGGGATTGCCCAATGCTTACAACTAGAGGAATAAAGGGCAATCAAGCTTCTCCTAGTTGTTCAGGATCCAATGCTCCTAAGCAAAACCGCTTATATGCACTTATGTCTCGTAGTGAACAAGATAGTTCTCCCGGTATGTTGAAAATTTTCAAACATGATGTATATGTCTTACTTGATCTCGATGCTACTTTGTCTTTTTTGACACCATATGTAGCTATGATGTTTGATGTGCTCCTTGATATGTTGTTAGAACCTTTTTCTATCTCTACTCATGTTGGTGATTCTATCGTGGCCAAGAGTGTCTATAGAAAGTGTCTTCTTTCTTTATCCCATAGAGTTACTCTTGTTGACTTGGTAGAACTCGATATGTTAGATTTTTATGTTATCTTGGGTAAGGATTGGATGGACTCATATTATACTTCCACTGATTATAGAACTCAAGTAGTCAAGTTTCAATTTCTAAATGAGCATGTCGTAAAGTTTAAGGGAGAAATTCTATGCCTAAGGGTCAATTTGTCTCTTGTCTTCAAGCTTGAAAAATGATTTCTAAGGGTTTCATTTACATTCTGAAACCCATTCTCTTTAGTCGATCCCCGTTGTAAATGAGTTTACAAAAGTATTTCCATATTACTTACCCGTTATTCCTCCGAGTGGGAAATAGACTTTACCATTGACCTTCTCCCAGATACACAACCTATTTCTGTTCCTCCTTACCGTATGGCACTGGTATAACTTAAGAACTTGAAAGAACAATTGAAAGATTTTTTGGTTAAGGGTTTCATCTGACCGAGCATCTCTCCGTGGGGTGCTCCAGTTTTGTTAGTTAGAAAAAAGGATGGTTCTCTTCGTATGTGTATTGACTACTGTCAATTGAATATGGTGACTATTAAGAATAAGTATAGTCTTCTAAGGATAGAATATTTATTTGACCAACTTCAAGGGGCAAGTAATTTTTTAAGATCGATCTTCGATCGGGTTATCCCCAATTAAGGGTGAGGGAAGATGACATTCCAAAGGTGCCTTTTCGAACTCGATATCGTCATTTTGATTTTTTTGTCTTGTCATTTGGGTTTACTAATGCTCCGATGGCGTTTACGGACTTGATGAATTGGTTGTTTAGGCCTTACCTTGACATGTTTGTGATTCTGTTCATTGATGATATTTTGATCTACTCAAAGAGTGAGGATGAGCATATTGATTATTTCAGGATTGTCTTGCAAGTTCTTAAGGACCAAGAAATCTTTGCAAAGTTTAGTAAATGCAAATTTTGATTAAGGTCCGTAGCTTTCATTGGTCATATTGTTTCAAGTAAGGGTATTAAGGTAGATTCGAAAAAGACGTATGCAGTCTAGAGTTGGCCTAGACCTCCAACTGATTCAGATATTAGAAGTTTCTTGGATTTGGCCAGTTACTCTAGAAGGTTTGTTGAAGGATTTTCTTTAATTGCCTCTCCTTTGATGACTTTGAATCAAAAGAAGGCTAAGTTCATATCGTCCGAATTATGTGAAAAGAGTTTTCATGAGTTGAAAGATAGACTTACTTTTGCTCCGGTTTTGACCTTATCGGAAAAGAAGAATGGTTCAGTGGTTTATTTTGATGCCACGAGAATTGGGCTAGGGTGTGTTCTTATGCAAAATGGGAAAGTTATATCTTATGCTTCAAGGCAACATAAAGTGGATGAAAATAATTATCTTACTCATGACCATGAATTAGAGGCGGTCATTTTTACCTTAAAGATTTTGAGGCACTACTTGTATGGATTTCATGTAGATGTATTGACCGACCACAAGAGTTTGCAATATGTTTTTAATAAAAAAGATTTGAATCTTTGCCAAAGAAGGTGGCTTGAGTTATTGAAAGATTATGTCATGAGTGTTATTTATCACCCCCGTAAAGCTAATGTTGTTGCCGATGCTCTTATTCAATTATCTATGGGTAGTGTTGCTTATGTTGTAGAAGAAAAGAAACAATTGGTTCAAGATGTTCATAAATTGGATCGATTAGGTGTTCAATTGGTGGACTCCACCAACTGTGGTATTATGGTTCAAAATGGTTCTGAATCGTCTTTTGTGGTGGATGTGAAAGCCAACCAAGGTCTTGATCAAGTTTTTATAGAATTGAAAGAAGTGGTGCTTAAGAATCCGTTGGGGTTTTCTCCCAAGGGGGACATGGGGTACTTAGATACCAAGTTCGGTTGTGTGCTCCAAATGATGACGACTTGAGGGAACAACTCTTGTCAGAAGCCCATATTTTGTGGTATTCCATTCACCCGTGATCCACAAAGATGTGTCATGATTTACGGGAGGTCTATTTGTGGAATGACATGAAGAAGGATATTGCGGGATTTGTTGCTAAGTGTCCAAATTGCCAACAAGTAAAGGTTGAGCATCAGAAACCGGGAGGTTTATCGCAGGATATTAGCATTTCTACTTGGAAGTGGGAAGATTTGAACTTGGATTTTATTGTTGGTTTGCCTCGCACCTAGTGACAACATGACTATATTTGGGTTATAGTAGATCGGATGAAGAAATCGGCTCATTTCCTTCCCGTTAAGGTTTCGTATTCAGCGGAGGACTATGCCAAGTTGTACTTGAGAGAAATGGTAAGGTCTTATGGATTGCCTTTGTCCATTATTTCCGATTGTGGTACCCAATTCACTTTTGAGTTTTGGAAGTCATTCCTAAAGGGTCTTGGCACTAAGGTTAAGCATAGTACATCCTTTCATCCCCAAGCCGATGGGCAAGATAAGCTTACTATCCAAACTTTGGAAGATATTTTAAGAGCTTGTGTGATTAATTTTAGGGGTAATGGGGATGACCATTTGCCTACAATAATAGCTATCATTCGAGTATTGATATCACTCCCTTTGAGGTACTATATGGAAGGAGGTGTAGATTTTTTATCGGTTGATTTAAGGTGGTGAAGTTGCCCTAATAAGTCCCAAATTGGTACATGACGCCATAGAGAAAGTTTGACTAATTAGAGAAAGGTTGAAAACAACTGAAAGTCCACAAAAGTGATAAGTCGATGTGAGAAGAAGGGACCTTTAGTTTGACATTCATGATTGGGTTTACTTGAAATTCTCACCCATGAAGGGTGTAATGAAGTTTGGTAAGAAAGGGAAGCTTAGTCCTTGATATGTAGGCCCATATTAGATTTTGAGGCGTGTCGTTAAGGTTGCTTATGAGCTAGATTTGCCAAATGAGGTTGGCATTGGTGCATCTGGTTTTCCATGTCTCTATGTTGAAGAAATGTGTTGGTGAGCCAACATTCATAGTTTCCTTAGAAGGTATGGGAGTTTATGAAAGTCTTTCTTATGAGGAAGTTTCGGTTAAGATTTTTGACCGGTAAGTTAAGAAGTTGAGAAACAAGGAAGTTGCTTTCGTGAAAGTATTATGGAGGAATCAGTTAGTTAAGGTTGCTACTTGGGAGGCCGAGGCCGAGGCCGAAATGATGTCTTGATATCCTCATGTTATTCCTTCTACTCTTACTCTTGCTTGAGGTAATGAGCTCCTCTTTGTTTAACCTATGTTTTGGAGTCATGTGTTTTATGTGTTTCCATGATCTCCTTATGATTATGCATGCTCATTAAAAACTTGTGTGTTAATAGAAAATAAGTTTATATTATCGATATTCCTCATGTTTTTATTCATTGAATATGATTTGCCTATAGAATTCAATAAATGAATTGATGAACATGCTTCAGCTATGCTTTTTGAGAGTAAATTGCATATGGGTTCCATGTGATTGTGTTGAGCATAATTATAGCTTCGAGAATGTATTTCCTCCTTGAAGATGATATTTTTAAAAAATTAATGAATATTGGGTTGCTAGATGTAGTTCCTACTTCCTTATGATGCATTGAGTATGTTTAGCCTGGAGTTGATGTTTCCTCCTCAGTTATATGCATTGCATTGTAGGTTGGGTTGTTAGTTCCTCCCCCACTCTTTTAGAAACAGTTTGAATCTCATTCGAGGATGAATGGTCCCAAGGAGGAGATATTGTAACACCCTGTATTCTGAAAAGGAAAATGAAACAATTTTTGGGGAGTTGCAGGTGCCAGCCACAGAAGCCAACCATGGCACGTGGGTAGGACCAAGGATCGTAGTGTGCCCCGTGGATTGGCCACCCTGCCAAGACTTTTGAGGCTCAAGACTACGGCCTGACCTACGAACCATAGGTCAAACCACGGTCCGTGGTCGAGGTCCATGGTTCGAGGTCCAAAATCATGTCTCTGACCACTAACGACAGTCCACCAGGACAGACCGTAGGTCAGCCTTCTATCCGTCGACTAGGGTCCGTCGGTGGTGGGCTGTCAGTTATTTTTAGGGGAGGCTGGGTCTTTTCCTAATTATTTAGTTACTATAGTACGTCATTTTACGCTTCACTAATACCTTTATATAAGCATTTTCAACCCTTTAAATTAACCCATTTTATTTACTTCATTTTTCCAATTCACAAAAATAAACCCGAATAGTTTTCTCTCTAGTAACTTGAAGAACAAGAAGATTCAACCTAGGGTTTCAAGTCAACGTCTCAATTCCTCCACTAAAGGCTAGCTTTTGGATTCATGGTATGATAGTTTTCATCAATGGATTCCTTCCATCCATGGAGTTTCAAAATTCCTCTATTTCGAAAGGTAAAATTTCCTAATTAAGTTGGGATTTTCTTCAAGCACCATGTGTTCTTTTGATTATTGATTAACGTGATTTAATTATGATCTCTTATGCATGAATTGATTAAATATGATGATTTTATGATGATTTCCCCATGAACCCATGTAATCCCCTATGTTTTCGAGTATGGAATCATATGATGTGGTATTTTGAGTATAAAGCAACAATTTTATGAAATTAAGAATGTATTGCAAGAATTACATGTATTTATGATGAATCAATATCCAACCCATGTTTTCCAAGTGTTGTTAATTGAAAGTGGTTTCTGAACCTCAACTACAATTTTATGAAATTAAGAATGTATTGCAAGAATTACATGTATTTATCATCAATCCATATCTAACCCATGTTTTCCAAGTGTTGATGATTGAAAGTGGTTTTTGAACCTCAAGAGGTAAACTGTGGACTTAGGCATTTTGTTATGAAATATATGCAAATGTTTTAAGGGTGCTTTGACAGTAACGTACCAATGATCATGTTGTTGTTGTGTTGTTGAAAGGACATTCTCATAAACACATATAAGCATCATGTGGAAGGTTTTCACATAAAAAGGATTCTTAGTTTGAAAGGCATCCTCACTTAAATAAATCAACTGTCAGAGCTATCCTAATGAAACTTGCTTGGATCTGTTGTCCAAGGGAACCTTTCTATGAATAATGTGGTCAAGTAAGAAATGACTATTTTGTGGGATTTATGCTTAGCACCGACAAGATATTGATAATGAGATGGAAGCTCTCCCCTAGTAGAGGTCGGGTTTCTAGAAGTAATCTGATGAGATGGAAGCTCCCCCGTAGTTGAGGTCGGGTTTCTAGTAGCAATCTTCTTATCCCTAAACTATGTGACCCCATAGATTCATAAGCTAGTGGATCCACTTAAGCTAGAAGTTCATGGTCCTTACCTTGAAAAGAAGGACAACCCTTTTCGGTGTGGGAGACATCGGGGGACCATGTTATATCTCACATTGTCTCTATGTCGGTCAAGGCCAATTCCCCACATTAAAAATGAACTACGGTTACTAAGAAGTATCGCACATGATTTCTATGGTCTTAAAGACGGAGTAAGCTTGCATTTACCTTTATTTTATGACCTATCTTTTATAAATCTTTTATATCATGTTTAGCTTGGTCAATTGCATGTCATGAAAGGACATGTCCCTTTTAGCATATTTTTAATCTTTTATGCATGGCTATCATACTTGGTACATTGTTTTGTACTACACATACTCTTGCCTACACTTTCCCTATATGTAGGGTTTGACAGTCAAGGTCATCATTCTCGTGGCTAGTGGTTGATTCAAGATATTTTTGAGTTTTGGTGAGTCCTTATGTTTTGAGGATGGAGTTTTATTGTTTTCAGTTTCTTTCATGTATTTCTCTTTTGGACATGATATATGGGCTAGTCCCAATTTCATTATAATGTATTTGATGGCTATGATGAGAACAATTTTTTAGACTTTTGCTTTTCTTTTATAAAAGGTTTTCTACTTGGACTATTGTTTTACTCTTATTGATCTATTGTTCATGTTATGAGAGCTAAGTGGCTTGTATGGATTCTTTCGAGGCTCTGTACGCCATGGTACATCTAGGAGGTATCCCTGGGTCGTTACATTAACCAAACTACATTTTCAAGCTAGATTGTCGAATTGCAGTCAAAACCACATTCTCAAGCTAGATGTGACATAATAAATACAATCATTAACTAACAATTTAACTCTAACACATCTTTCTCAGGTAAGTATAGAATAATACGCTAGAATTGCATTTGCAACTACAATCATCAATAAAAACACAAACTATAATTTGAACGTGTAACACCCCGTATCCGAAAAAGGGAAATTTACCCATTTCCAAAAGTTGCATGTGCCAACACTTGCTGGCCACCCACGACCCGTGGAAGGGACTAAGAGTCGTAGGTGTGGTCCGTGGATGGCCTGCCTGGAAGTGGTATGAGGGCCCATGACCACGACCTGACCAACAAACCATTGGTCTGACCATGGTCCGTGATCCAAGGCCCCAAGTTCCATCTTTATGAACACCAACGATGGTCGTGTAGGATGATCCGTTATCCTGACCACGGTCCCTCGTTAGTGGTCCGTTGGTGGGCAGCTGGTAGTTATTTTTAGGAGCAGTTGGGTCTTTTTCTAATTAATTAATTCTTATTCTACATCATTTTAACTTTCTTTAAGACCTTTATATAAGTATTTTCAACCCCAAAATTTGCCAATTGGTCATTCTTCCAAAATCACAAAACAAGATCAATTCCCTTCTCAAAAATATTTGTCTCTCTAGAAATTTGAAGAAGAAGAACGATTCAATTTAGGGTTTCAAGTCAACTCTAAATTCCTCCATTGAAGATTAGAATATGGCTTTAAGGTATGCTAGTTTTCATCCATAAATTCCTTCCATTCATAGATTTCCCAAATTTCTTAATTTCTAAAGGCAGAATTCCCCAATTAAGTTAGGGTTTTCCTCAAGTATCATGGGTTCTTTTCATTATTGATTTAAATGGTTGAATTATGATATCTTATTCATGAATTGATGAAGAGCAATGATTTTATGTGTAACACCTCGAAAACAAGTAGGCTTAAACTAGAGCTAAACGTGAAGGTTAACGTCAAGAGTGAAGGGTAACGGCCAAAAGAATTAGGTGAGGGCCATGGCAAGGGGTCTAGGCTGCCAAAGAATGTGGCCAAAGCTCTGCCCCCAACTCCACGAAGGTCTTCACGACCCGTGGTGGCCACCACTCCCCATGGATGGAGAGGCAGTAGCTCCCCAAAATCTTCCAAAAGAAATGCTCCTCTTTACGAGCCACTTCACGGCTCGTGGTAAAGACAACTACTCGTATGAAGGCTCGTGGATGGGAGTTGATGGAGTGTGAGTGGTGAAAAGTGTCTTAGCCACTACATCAAGGTCCACTAGAGGGACCACGACTCATGGCCTTGACCACGGCTCGTGGTGCCCCTCGTGAGATTTTCTTGGGATTGTGAGCTAAGGGCATATGTTTCCCAAGCCACTGCCTCAAGTCCACGAGTGGGACCACAACTTGTTTTCATAACTACAGCTCGTGGGGACCCTCGTGGCACCTGGGCAGGTCACTTAGGTTGAGGGTTAAATGTGTCTTATCCTTTTTAAGTCCTTTCAAAGTGTGGTCGGTTCGGGTAAGTTTAGGGTCACTATATAAGCCATTTTAAAGTCAAATTCACCTAAACTAAGTTATATTTTCACAACACCAAAATCAAATCTCAAAAAGTTCATCCTCTCTAAAAATTTCTCCCTCTGGAACTCAAGGAAGAAGAACATGAAAGTTGGAGCTAGGGCTTCGATTAATAACGTTTCAAAGACACTTCAACCAATACTAAGCGTCAACGATCATTAGTTAGTAATATAACCTAACTAAGTGAGTTGGGGTCGAATCCCATAGGGAGTGATACGTACCCTAGAATCAATAGAAAAGCATGAATATGCTCAAGTCAATCACAACTAAAAATATTTAAGAATCAAAGCATGGTTCAAGTTAGGGGTGAAACCAGTGTCAAATAATAGGGGTATTTGATTTCAACTATTAGCTACAACAACAAATAACGCGAAAATAGCAAGTATAGAGACGGGTTCTTGGGATGTGATCGAATTATGGACTAATTTAGATAATTGGTAATTGGGTAATTGCAATTGCTAGTTTATAGATGTAAAGCAATGAATAAGCTAGACTTTAGTGGGGATAAACTTTCACTCGAAAAGTTTACCCCGAATCAAATTTGTTTCTCTCAAACACCAATAAGAAACAATTAAGAACAACCTTCACTTAGTCCATACACTCTCTCGAGCTAAATGTGTGGAAAAGGGTTTAGGATTCACTCTCTCGAGTTGAACCCTTGACAACCCAATACCCACAGACCATCAAATTAGTAATCTTGGTTTTAAAACCTCTTTCTCGAGCAAACCAAAACCACGAAGGTAGAGTTGCATTTGAAACTACAACCCTTTAGATTAAGCCACAATTACTCAATGAAATCACTTTAAAACAACATTTACACTATCAATTAACAATACCCAGCAGCTAAATAACACCATAATGACATGATCACACCCCAAGAATTGGGGTTTTAGCTAGACATCATAAAAAGGCAGAAATTGTTACCAAATTGTGTTTCCATCAACTGGGTAAGATGAATATTGTCTTTACAGAGGTCTAAGATGAGGAATCTTTAACTCCCATTTCCAATTTCTTAGAAATGGAAATATTCAAAGCTAAGGAAAAATGTCTCTTTTTCTCAGTTTTCTACTCTAAAAGTGATGATTAATAAAAACTGGATAAAAATTCTAAGAGTAAACTAAAAATTCAAACATGTATTTATAGTCTCCAAAAATGTGCTGCGAAAGACCATTCGGCGCAATAAGTCAGGATCGCTGATCCACTCAGCGATCCGCCCTTTGGTCAGTTCCATGGCCTTTTTCCTTTGGCCTTCAGCAACTTCAAGTTTTGTAACTTTAGGCGATATAGCACTGCATCGCAGACCGTTCGCCGACTGCTCCTTTCTATCGCCGACTTGATTTTCTCCTTCAAGGCTTGGTACACTGGAACATTATGCGAGACCATGGCCATTCGGCGACTTGCCGAATGGTTTAGGGGATCCTCAAGCCTTCTTTTCTTCGTTCTTTCAGCTACCTTGTTCCTTTTTGCTCATTTGTGTACATGCTTTGTTCCTCAACCCAAATACCTGAAAATCAAGGATTTACATTAGTTATTGGCACAAAAGATGCATTTGAGGACACTGAATCTATTAAAATAAAGCCCTAAATGAGTTCAAATCGTGGACTCATCAACACCCCCAACTTAAACTTTTGGTTGCCCGCAAGTAAAACTCATGTTCAACAATTCAAAAAGGATGCCTCAAACAGTGCTACACAAGACTCAATCATGAATGCACACAAAAAGACTCAACTTACTCATGCAAGGATCAGTTGTGCACTCAAAGATTCAAAATGTGACTTACCACTATCAAAGATTCTCAAGATCACGATACATGCTTCAAATGCAAGTTCAAGCTCAATAAAGGTATTCAAATGCTTTCACAAAAAGAATGATTCCATATTCACACACAACAACAATTTAAAGTTTCAGAATCAAATGCAACGCTCACACTCACAAAGATGAACACCATGCATGATTTAACCCATAGGTTTGCCCTAATTTTCCAATCAACTCTTGTTTTAGCTCACTCAAGATCAAAAAGGTCTTTTCAAGGCTTGTAATGGGGGTGAGTGCAAAGGTATGGTCATTTAGGCTTAATGGTTGTCATCCTCATGAATTGTGGTGTGAACAACACTTTCTATCCTTTTCTTCATCATTTTCATTCGTTCTCACAAGTCGCCTCATTATTCATCTTCCATGGACTGTTGGATACCCCATTTTCTTTGCACTTTCAGAACTTTATTCCACAACTTTTTCATTCTTTTTTCTTTTTCATTTTTTTCTTCTTTTTCTTTTTTTTTATTTGGAGGGGTTCCATTTTTCTCAAACCATGGGTCAAAGAGAACTTTCTTGCACTTCTTGATTTACCTTCTCTTTTCACCACACCCTCAACTTAGGCGTTTGGCCTAAGTTGGCTATTCAAGGAAACTACAAATCATGAGGATTATGGGTAATGGATAAAGAAAGGTCACAATTTGATCAAGTTTGTTCCAAGAAAAGGTTAAGGCTCAAAGGGTCTTCAAACAGAGTTCACACACTCACAAGGTAGGCCTCGAAAGAGGTATAATGTCACATTGTTTCACAGTCTTCAAAGTTTCCTAAGATCATATCAAGAGATTGCATCACTTAGTCAACTGGACCAACAGGGCAAATTGTAGGTGTCAGCACACATGGTTCACGGTAAGCTCATCACACAAAGCATTAAAACCACTATCAAACAAGACTCCACACTTTCGCTAGTGTGCTATGTTCATCACAAGAGACTCAATTTGATACTGGGCTAGTCACAACGAGATTCAAAATGTTCACCTTCATTTGGCCTCATCATAGCCGCACATTCATTTTTGTTTGATTATGAGCACTATTAAAGTCATCGGTATTGATCACGACCGATACTCAAATTTGCAAGAGAACAGCCACATTCAAACACAAGCAAGAGGTAGCAATTTTTTTCAGAAGGGTCGAAAATTCATTTACAATTAAAAATAAGGAGCCACAAGCTCAATCATCCACAAAACAGTATAAAGCACAATTTATAGCTCAAAACCCAAATGTATACACAAAACCATAGTCACAAAAGGTGGTCCTCACCCCCACCACTATTAAAAATCATTTGTCCTCAAATGCAAGAAAAATAATATCCAAAAGTCAAAATAAAGTAAGGCATAAAGGGAGATAAAGAAGGATCATGTCTACTCAGTAACTCCATCTGCCTGTGCATTAGTGCTTGGTGTAGTGCTACGAATCTTGGCATCAGTACCAGGAGTCACCTCAGAAGTACCAGGTACTCCACTAGGAGCTGCCATGGATGTCTCTGTCAGTGATGTCTGGAGCACCGACTGCATAATCGCCTCCTCCAGATCTGGCAAATCTCTATATATGCTCTCCTCCCTTATCTCTATCACCTCATCATCGGTCTATGCCTCCGACTCATCAACTACTCCATCATCCCTATGCACATCTCATGTGGTAGCCAGAGGAATCTTTGAAGACTCAGGAGCGTCCAAATCATCTGCAGCCTCCAGTAGTTAAGTAGAGTCAGTAGACTTTAGATAGTCTACCTCGGCTTTCGAAGCCGTAACCTCAGAGGTCTCCCCCTGCTTGCTCTCACAAGACTCAGCTCTCATGGTGAGAAAGTCAATAGAAGTCTAAAGGGGGGTTAGTGCAGAAAGAAGGGCACGCTCGATCATCCACGGAATGGATATCTCATGTCTGGTAGCCCTCACATCAGTTAAATAGGCCAGGTGCCCCATCTTCAGAGCATATCATGAGTGATCGTGGTGGGCTGGTCAGAGGTAGAGGTACATGTGATATGTGAGGAACAAGAAAGGGAAGATGTACCTAAAGGCCTGGAGGCCGGAGTAGGCAACGATGCCTATGCACGTATCGAATCCATATCCACTTCAGGCTGCCTTAGGGTGACGCATGATGGACTCGTTTTGGGATGGCATTATGGTGCTGCTTATGAAGCCAAACCAAAACCGAGCAGCAATGCTCAAATCCCTCTTCTCTATGAGGAACCCAACCTCGATCCACCTCGGGGTGGTATCTGAGATCAATGGGGCCAACCAGCCCTTCAAGTCATCCAAAGACTGCGTAATCGGCAAACCCTCATATGTTGTTGTAGCTCCAAGACCCCTTCTGAGTACAATATTTATGCTTTATCTATTGCAACTGACTTCATTACCCCGGACATAAATGACTTAACCGATCGAAACTCGTTAGCCTTCTTGTTGCTCTTGGGAACCAGGTCACCATACGTTGTATAGAATTCCCGGACCCATGAAGCAATATAGTGGCCTCAGGGCCTTGTGAACTGCTCGAATTTGTGGAAGTGAAAGGTGTCCCACACCCTGAAATATTTGCCCTAAAGGCCCTCTGTAGATAGCAACTTCTCCTCGAGGATAGTTCGCAATCCATCACCTTTTAACTTATTGAGAAACTTGGGGGGAGGGATGACCGGAGGAACAAGAGCCACAAGAGGTGCCGGAGCTGACTTTGAGTCTGCTGGTGTGTGAACTGGAGGGACTCTAGATGAGTTAGGGCGAGATCTAGCACGGATCTCTTCCCGCCGGGACTGTAAAGGTTGGTCATCCTCAGGCTCAGAAAAAGCAGTGTGGGAGTTAGCAGTCACTCTCTCAGATTTGGGACTCATGCCCTTGGTTTGACCTCCAATTAGAGACTCTTCCCTTCCTCTCTTTGGAGGATTTGATCCCCCTTACTTAATTGTGATACCCTGTTCTCTTTTCCGACGTGGCATGTTGATGTTGGTCCTTAACATTTCCTCAAAAACATCAAGAATAATTAGAAACATTTCAATGAAAAGCACACAAAAATAGCAGTTGCAGACAGACTCGTGGTACAAGTCGGCGAATCGCCGAATCACTTTGCCGAGCTAGATCGCGCTTGGCCAAAGGATTAGATCAAATTTCTCAGGAAAATTTAGCATGTCGGTGATGGGAAGGCCTTTCGGTGAATAACTGACATCATTTGGCAAGCAAGGATTAGCCCGCCAAAAGTTATAGTGCATATAAAGGTTAGGGGTGTAGACAAAGGGCGATCAAGAAGGACTTTAGGCAAGTCGTCGAGTGCCTTTGGCAACCTCAAGTTTCTCACCGAAAGTTACAGTAACAAACAACAAATTTAGCATGAAATTAGAGGTGAGATGGGGAACTTCGGCGAACTGCCAAGTGGGTCAGCGAGCTCGACCCAACTTGCCTACTTTCAACTTCAACTTCTCGAATTCAACCCCGCAACCCCCGAAACCTAAATCAAAGCATGCACCCAAGAAATTAACGCAGAACCCAATACACCAATTACCCCGGGATACTCAGACTTTTCCCAGTTTTGCCAAATTTGAACATTTGATAACTTTTGCCCTTAAGAATGACGTCACCCGCTCTATCATTAGGGAAATTACGTCATTTGGCACAAACACGGGTTAATTAGACTTCCCCCGACTAGACTCAACAACATGCAAGTACAACCACACAAAATTTAACCAATTTTAAGGCATAAAATTACGGGAATTCGACATTATAAACATTACGGGAAAGATTATCAAAATAATACATACACACATATAAACAATTAAGATCAGAGAGGCACATGCTCTCATCACTAAGATAAGATCATTGTAAATGACTACAAAATCGCTAAATCAAGATTTGGGGTTCAGAAAACCAACCTTCGATGTCGATTAAACAATTTGAAAAGCTAGGCGGCAAAGTAGTCCAACTCCGAGCACCAATCAACGACTAAAATACTTTAAAAATGCGAAAATATTGAAAGCTAAAGTGCGGGTGTGAGTTTGGGAAGATTGAAAGTAAGGGAAAGTGAAAGAGTTTAAAAGTTTAAACCTTTGACCTTTAAAAACCATCCAATTCTCGCCCATTAGCCGACATTAGTCGTGCTCACTGACCCACTCGGCGTTCGCCAAGTGGTCACTTACCTGTCCAAATTTTACAGGACCTCCAGTTAATGTGGGGGTCTAAACGGTGTTTCGTCAATCATTTCCTGGGCTCGCCAAGTTTTAAAGACTCCAATCAAAATTTTCTTGAGTCCAACGACGGTCTAGATCGAGATCACTGACCTCTTTAGCGATGCACCAACTGGACTATTAGCTCGCCGATAGTGATAATCGCCGATGCATTCGGCGATCCACCCTTTGATGTACTTTGTCGCCTTTCATCAGTTGCCTTCAACATCTTTGAGTTCTGGGTAATTGGGAGATGTAGCACTGCTTTGCGGAGTCGGTCAGTGATACACCGACTACTCTTTTTCACCACCGATTAGCTCTTTTAATTCAGGGCTCAGCACACTGGAACAAAAGGAGAAGTAAGACCCTTCGGTGACTCGCCAAATGGACTCGACGATCCTCAGGCCTTCATTTCTTCGTTCTTTTCATCCTTTTCGTTCCTTTTTGCGACGTAGTGTCCATGCCTTCCTTAAAACTTCAAATACCTGAAACTTAAGTGTTTTCATTGGATATTGAGATAAAATAAGCATTTGAGAACACAATATCTATTAAAATATAGCCCTAAATGAGTACAATTTGTGGACTCATCAACACCCCCAACTTAAACTTTTGCTTTTCCTTGAGCAAACTCAAGTTCAGCCGTCCAAAAAGGGTGTCTGGAACAGTACTACACAAGACTCGATCATAAACGCACACTACAAGACTCAATTTACTTATTCCAAGATCGATTGTGTACTCAAAGATTCAAGTAGTGGCTCACCAATATCAAAGAATCTCATGCTCACAATACTTGCCTCAAATGCAATTTGAAGTTCAACTATATTGTTTAAATGCTCTCACACAATGGCGTCACAGTTTAAAGCTTCGGAATCAGATACAACGCTCAGACTCACAAAGAAGAACATAATGCATAATTTCACCCAGAGGTTTACCCGTATTTTCCAATCAACATTTGTTTCGACTCTCTCAAAACAAGGATTGTAATGGGGCTGAGTGAAAAGGTATCGTCATTTATGCTCAGTGACTTTCATCCTCATGAAATGTGGTGCTTACAACACTTCCTTTCCATTTCCTTCATCATTCTGTTTAGTGCTCATAAGTCATCCTATTATTCATTTTCCATTGATTGTTTGGGAACCCCATCTCTTTTGTACTTTATTCCAGAACTTTCTTTTTTATTCTTTTTCTTTTTCTTTCTCTTCTCTCTTTTTTACATGGAGGGGTTCCATTTTCCTCAACACCATGGGTTAAAGGAGACTTTCCTTGCACTTCTTGACTTTTCCTTTTTCTTTTTCACCACACCCCAACTTAGGCTTTTGGCCTAAGTTGGCTACTCAGTTAACCACAATTCAACACGATTATAGGTAATGGATTAAGAAAGGTCTAGTTTTCATCAAGTTTCTTTCAAAGCAGGGTAAGGCTCAAAGGGTATTCAAGAGAGAATCACACGCTCACAAGGTAGGTCACAAAAGAGGTGTATGTCAATTGAGTCACACTCCTAGAAGTTGCCTAAGATCATATCAAGAGATAGCATCACCTAGTTAACCGGAACGACGGGGAAAATTTTAGGATCTACCATGCATAGTTCACAGGTAAGCTCATCACACTAAGCATTGACACTATAAGTCAAACAAGATTGCTCATTTTCGCTAGTGTGCAACGATCATCACACGAAACACCATTTGATATTAGGCTAGTCAAAACGAGATGCAGACAGTTCACATATTGTCTATGCAACTTCATTTTGCCTCATCGTAGCTGCGCATTCATGTTCGTTTGATTGAAAGTACTATTCAAGTCATCGGTATTGATTGAAACTAAGACTCAAATTTTGGACAAGAACAGCCACATTCACACACAAGAGGTGGCAAAAATTTTCGAACGGTTTAAAATCATTTTGCAATAACATAAATAAAAGGTGCCATAAGCTCAATCATCCACAGAAATAGATAAAACACAATTGTAAAACAGCACAACCCAAATATATACACAAAACACCACTATCAACACAAAAGGTGTGGGCCTCACCCCACCACAATTAAAAAGTATTTGTCCTCAAATGCAAATAAAAGTATCCAAAAGTAAAAATATAATAAGATAGAGAGGGAGGTAAAGAAAAGTCATGTCTATGTAGTCTTTCTCTCTGTCGGGGTCTCGGTGGCTGATGTAGCAGTCTGTATATGGGCATCAGTGCTCGGAGTAGCCTCAGACGGAATAGTAATGCCATATCAACTAGGAGTTGCTGTGAACGTCTCAGTCGGCAATGACTGGATCACCGGTTGCACAACCATCTCTATAAGATCTGACAAGTCTCTCAATATGCCCTCATCTTTGCTCTCCTCAGCATGTATTGATATCAAATCCTCATCGGTCTCTGCATCTGACTCGGCACGTGATGTACCATCCCCCTGGACATCTCTGGTGGTATCCGGAGGAATCACTGAGGTCTCAGGAGCATCCTCATCATCTGCATCCCGCATCAGTGAAGTGAAGTCTATAGCTTTCAAATACTCTACATCCTTCCTTAAACTCGCAACCTCAGCTTTTAAAGCTTTCACCGCAGAGGCCTCCCTCTGTATGCTCTCACAAGCAATGACTCTCACTGTTAAGGCATCAACAGAAGTGTAAAGGGCGGTAAGTATTGCTAGTATGGCACTTCCAATCATCCCTGGGATGGATCTCTCCAATCGGGTAGCTCTCACATCAGCTGAATAGGCCAACTGCCCCATCTTCAAGATCATGGCCTGAGTAATCCTGGGAGGCTGGGATTATGAGGAAGCATATGTAGCTTGTGAGTAAGAGGAAGAATGAGTAGGTGTACCTGAAGGCTCAGAGGCCGAAGTAGGCGAAGATGCCTCTGCTGGTAATGAGTCAACATTGACCTCTGAAGAAGTGTCTACTGGAGTTGCTCTCCTCCTGTCAACCTTCACTATAATGAAATCGGCCATAATATGCCGGATGTCGGTGGAGGATGACGGGATGACCTCTATATCATTCGCAGGATCCCGATGTACTCTGGCATACCGGCATAACTCAGTGATTAAGACCGGGAATGGCAGAGAGGTAAGTCTCTGCTTGGCTCTCATGGCCATCTCTTATGAAGTTAGCAGTCCTAG
Source organism: Solanum tuberosum (assembly GCF_000226075.1). Classification (NCBI taxonomy): domain Eukaryota; kingdom Viridiplantae; phylum Streptophyta; class Magnoliopsida; order Solanales; family Solanaceae; genus Solanum; species Solanum tuberosum. Next base: position 1,261,303 of record NW_006239093.1, on the reverse strand, counting down.
ATCGATCCGCCTCCTGGTCATAATAGAACAAAGCCAAGCTAGGATGGCGTAGAATAGACTCGTTCTGGGATGGCATGATAGTGCTGCTGATGAATCCAAACCAGAACCTACAGGCGATGTTCATGTCCCTCTTCTCAATGGGAGCTCCTGCATCCATCCAACTCAGGGTGATGTAAGAAATCACCCTTCAAGTCATCCTGGGACTGAACAATTAGCAACCCCTCGTAACGGAGTGCAGAGTGTAGTGGTCTACCTAATACATCATTAATATGCTCGCTGTGACACTCCACCTCCTTGTCTTTGACCATGACCGACTTCACCGATAGAAACTCACTTGCCTTCTTCTTGTTCTTCGCCACCAACTCCTCATAAGCAGTGTAAAACTCTCGTACCCAAGACGGAATGTAGGGGTCTTGGGGCAGTGTGAACTGCTCGAATCCATGGTATCAGAGAGTTTCAAACACATCAGGATGCTTGCCTTCTTGGCCCTCCAAGGATAGTAACCTCTCCTCTATGGTGATCTGTAAACCATCCCCTTTCAATCTGTTCAACAGCCTCGGAGGATGAACTATAGGAAGTGCAGGAGTTACTGAGGGTGCCTAGGCTGGCACTAATTCTGTAATCGAAGGAGTGGCAGCTGAGGGAGTATTAGCGGCTGTGGACTGAGATCTGGCTCAAAGTGCATCCCTTCGGTTAATCAAAGGTTGTTCATCCTCTGGTTCAGAGAAATCTGGCTCAATAGCTTCTCTTTTCTTTGTTATATGTTTTTTCTGTTTTCCATTATCTCTCGGTGGAAGATCTTTCTTTCTTTTCTGTAAAGGACGTGATCCTCTTTGATTTATTGTAATGTCGTTTGCCTTTTTTTGAGGTGGTTCGGTTAGATTGGTGCGTACCATATCTGCAAAAGATCGAGAAGAAACTCAAATGCAAGCACAGAAAAGTTATTGTAGACAGACTCGCCGATTGGATCGGCGAGTCGCCAAGCCTCTTTGGTGAGCTAAGTCTAGCTCGTCGAAGGGATTGGCTCAACAATTAAGAAAAGTCGGCTATAGGGAGGATCTTTCGGTGAATCGCCGACCACTTTCGGCGAGCAAGTTTTTTCCGCCGAAAGTTACAGTGCTCAGGGGTTCCAGGGATAAAGATAAAGGGCGATAAAAATACTTTCGACAAGTCGCCGAGTGCTTTCAATGCACTCAGACTTCTCGCTGAAAGTTACAATATCAAATATTAATAAATGCACCAAATTATTGGCGAGATGGGGACATTAGGCTCACCACCAAGTCGTTCGGCGAGCTCGACCTAGCTCGACAATCAACCCAACATGCTTGTTTTCAACCCATCTTCTTGAATTCAATCTCGCAACCCCCGAAAATAAAATAAAAGCATGCACTCATGGAATTCAAACAATACCAATACTACCCATCACCCCGGAATACTCAAACTTCTCCCAGATTTGCCGAATTTGGCCATTTGACGATATTTGCTCTTAAGAGTGGTGTTACCTACTCTATCATTGAGCAAATTTTCGACATTTAGCACAAATGTGGGATACTCAGACTTCACCCAATCAATTTAACAACACACAATCAGAATCCAACTTATTAAAAATCACAAAGCTACGGGCATTTGGCAATCAAACATTACACGCAAGATTTTCAAGTTAAAGTAGACATTTCATCATTCTAATCCTATCACAGAGGCCTATCACAAATCACTAACAGACAATTATTGTAAATGAGTAAAAAAAAATTGAAATGTACACTCGGGATTCGGAAACCAACCTTTGATACTTATAAAAATGCGATTGAAAAGCTAGGCAGCAAAGTATCCTAACTCCGAGAACAAATCAACAAACTAAAATGCTAGAAAAGTGCTAAAATAAAGAAAATACTACCTTAAGTGTGAGTTTAGGAGATTTAAAGAGCAAGGGAAGTGAAGAATTTCAAATTTGAAGTCTTTTGGCCATTATAAACCATCCAGTTCGTGCCTGTTCGGCGACATTAGTCGCACTCACCGATTCGCAGAGTGATCACTTGTTCACCGATTGCTAAAGTTCTTTCAGCTTTTTGGGGATCAAAACGTTGATCTGCATCGAGGTCGCCGACATAGTCGGCGACACGCCGAACTGCTTCGTAAGTCCTCCAAGTTTTACAGGCTCTGACTCAACTTTGAATTAAGCCAAATGGTAGGTTGAGTCGGGCTTGGCAACCTCTTCGGCGATATGCCGACTAACTATTTTCTCGCCAGTCAGCATTTTTCACCATTTTCCTCATTCAAATATGTACCACTAACACACCATTATTTATAAAAGCAAAATAAACCAATTAAAACCTTGGGTTTCCTCCCAAGAAGCACCTTACTTAACATCGTGCCACGACGCAAGTCTTTACTCACTCCCTATTGGTTGGGTTGGCCCTAGTGCTACTAGGTAACCCCAATAGTTCGTTTGAGTGAATATGAGGAACTGCATAGTTCAGGAGTGTCCTGATCAGCTGGATCGATCTAGAGTGAGAGCCAACCATTTGATTCAACACTTCAATATTCTCCTTCATTTGTTCCAACATTCGATCTTGTTCGGTGATCTTTTGGAGAATGATTTGAAGTGTGTCCTCGACACGATTTTGTCCCTATCTCTAGATTGCTTTCTCTCGCTAGTAGGTATGTACCTCCCTTTACTCTTGCACTTGTCTTCTACCTCTGTTATTTTAGTGGACAACTCATTCAGCTGAGATACCAATGCGGTTAACTCGAAGTCACTCTCAACTTCTTGGCTCGTCTCAGCCGAGTTGTCACTATTTCCCCAGCCAAGCTTATGGTACCTACCTACAACAACAAATTCAAAGGAAAACAAAACAAAAAATAAGATTAGTAAACTACGATAATTTAAAGCAGAATTTGACTTAAACCAAATACTTTCATGTAACACCACTCTCCGGCAGCGGCGCCATTTTGATGTTTAGCTTAATCAACGACACGTCTTACAGTTCAGGTGTCTACGATCGTGCAATAGTATAGTAACCCAACTAAGGGTTGGGGTCGAGTCCCAAGGGAATGGGCGTGAGAATTAGTGGTTAAGGGAGAAAGTGCTAAAGCTAATCGTAGCTAAAGACTTTGGCGAATGAAAACATAACATATTAAAAAGGGTGACGCATGCATCAAGCATCAAATGGGGGTTTGTAAGAAAGAAATAACTAAAGTAGTGAAAATAAGGAAAATACAAGTATGGAGACGGGGTTCTTAGGATATGATAGGAATACGGGATAGACTATATCATTGGGTACATGCTTTTGATAGTAAATTCATTGAGCATTTGTGACTAGGTGTAACGACCCGAGGGCACCCCCTAGTCGTTACTGGCGTATTCGACCTCTCGGAGATCTTATACAATCTCTTAGCATTAGACATAGCATATATCATAGGAAAATAGCGGAAAATTTAAAACTTTTTCATAATATAGCACAAGACTTAAAAGTCACCTCATTAAACCTTTAATACCAAAATTGGAGTACTACGTCTCAAGGTAGCCATCTTAAAACATGACTACAACACAAGAGGGA
>NW_006239093.1:1256488-1256606 GCF_000226075.1 Solanum tuberosum | reverse complement strand
AATACCTACGGGGGCACATAGTTATGGAACAAGGAGATTGCTACTAGAAAATCTTGACTTACTAAGCATGGAGGTTTCCATCTCATGAGACAACATCTATGTTGGGAACCCGGACTTA
>NW_006239093.1:1243376-1255911 GCF_000226075.1 Solanum tuberosum | reverse complement strand
GTGACATAATAGCAACAACATTGACATTGAGTGCACTTCCCTTCAAAGGATCACAACACATTCGCAATGTCCCCAATTCATGAGCAATTCACATATAAAGCCCTTAGGGATTCTATACCACACACCCACGCTTCATCATAGAAGACAAGGAAACATTCAACATTGAATAGGTACTCCTAACATGTATATGATCACACATTCACATAGGGGTCATAGAGGTAGGGGTCATTCCATAATAGTACTTAACATAATCAATCATGTAGACCACACCTAATCCCAAACATTATCTTTCACATTGTACTCCTCATCATCAACATACTTTAAACATCATGCTAGCATTGAGGATTCCATACATAACCTTCATAGCACAACTTTATCAACCTATGCATCATAATCATCAATTCACTTCACATCTATTGCCTTCAAGGCCATGATCTCAACATGCATAGATAGACAAGAAGTGAAAACCTTCACCATAAGTGGATCAAACCACACAACATCAATTCTCATACTATAGACTAGAAGTTCGGTCAACTTACCAATTCTCCAAGCCATGATCACCATGGATCAATCCTCAACAATTCATAATCAATTTACATAGGTAGCAATAGAAATCAACAATGTAATTCAATAACATAAACATAATCTAAGTACAATTCTATAAACAAAGGAATCAACCCAAAACTTTGCCCATAAGGCCATAATTCTCAACTCATCAATATACCAACAATTCAACATGAATAAGTATAGATAATCATAAGAAAAATCAATACAATCTATTCTAAACATAATTTAACCAATAGAGATCATATTCACAAAGACTCCCATCATAGGCCAATTTTCGAGAATTTGGGGATCATGGGTTCTTCAAGAATTCCTTTGAAAATTGTCTTTAAAACATTAATTCCACATTAATACATCAATAGAATGATTTGGAAAATCGTTTGACAAGGAACCCATGTTTAGATTGAAAATTGTGAATTTTGGTCTTTGAATCACTTTTGAAAATCTTTGATAGAACTCCTTGAATGAGAGGTTATTCAAGAATCAAGAGTCACCATACCTTAATTATTGAAGACCCATGAAATTGAAGAAGAAATCAGTTGAAAACCAATCTTCTAGCTTGAGCTTCATCAAGGTCTTCAATGGAGTTTTTGAGAGAATCTATTTTGAGAGGGAAGGGTCAATTTGAAGAATGGGGTCTAATTTTAGTTTTTGGGGTTTTAACCAACTTAAAATACCCTAAAATAGGTAGAATAACCGTTTATAATAATTCCCCAAAGTACCCAAACTACCCCTCACTTAGTTGGACGTTTTTTAAAAAGTCAAAGTTGAGTTTTATTTTCGCAGATTTCGTCGGGAAACAAGTTCGTGATGCGGAGGTGTTCCCACAAGTTTCTGGAAATTAAATTTTGAGGCAGTAGATTCCGCGACATGTCCGCGACGCGGACCAAACTTTTGGCCCTTGGTGGAGCTAGTCCGCGATGCGGACATGCTCCCTGCATGAGCAATGTCAAGGCTATTCTTCATTATTTTGACAAGTTATTAATGCATAAAACTCATGTGAGGCTCTACTTTATCCTACTTCATTTTAAGGGTCGTTACACTAGGCTAGACTTTAAGGGGGATAAAGCTCTGTAGGGCAACTTACCCCGTTTCAAATGAATTCCTCTCGGACACCCACTTGATGCATGAATAACAACCTCCGCCTTAACCCACTCACTCTCTCGAGCTGAGTGTGCGGACATGGGACTAGGGTTCACTTTCTCGAGCTGAACCTCATGTGGACCTACTAACACTGGCCATCAATTTAGTGGTCTTAGTTTTATGACCTCTCTCGTGCAGGCCGAAAACACATATATGAGATTAGATTTGCAACTACAACCTCATTACGTTCATCCACAAACACTAAATGAAATCACATTTAAACTACAAATATACTATCAGAAAGCAAGACCAAACAACTAATCTAACCCATATTCACAAAATCACACCCCAAGAATTGGGTTTTTAGCTACTCATGTAAAAGAAACAAAGATGTATACTAATATCAATTTCCATCAATGGATATGCAAGATTAATTCCTAAAACAAACCAGAAGTGAAGAATCCAAGATACCCAAGTTAAATTTCTTGAAGATGAAACCCTTGAAAACTCCAAGTTCTTCACAACCCTCTCCAAAACATTGAGAGAATATCTCCAAAATTCTCTCTCAATCTTAATAATCTAAAGACTATATAAAACAAGGTAAAATTCGCTCCTAAGAATAAAAACTGAACTAGTATTTATTGTTTTCAGAAAATGTGCTCCGAAGGATCTTTCGGCGACGTTAGTGGGAATCGCCCATGCATTCGGCGATCCACCGTTTGATTTACTTCGTCATCTTTAATTAGTTGCCTTCAGCATCTTTGTGTCCTTGGTAATTGGGCAATGTAGCACTGCTTTGCAAAGTCGCTCAGCGAGACGTCGACTACTCCTTTTCACTGCCAATTTGCTCCTTTCCTTCAGGGCTCAGCACACTGGAACAAAAGGCGAAGTAAGACCTTTCGGTGACTCGCCAAGTGGACTCGGCGATCCTCAGGCCTTCATTTCTTCGTTCTTTTTAGCCTTTTCATTCCTCTTTACGACGTAGTGACCATGCTTTCCTTAAAACTTTAAATACCTGAAACTTAAGGGTTTTCATCAGATATTGAGATAAAATAAGCATTTGAGGACACAATTTCTATTAAAATATATCCCTAAATAAGTCCAATTTTTGGACTCATCACCTCCCAAGAAGCGCCTTAGTTAACGTCGTGGCACGACGAAAGTCCTCACTTTCTTAAACTCCGTGCCCAATCAAAATACCTCACATAAAATGGGATGGAGGAAGTACTACATTAACCGAGAAAATGTATAATATAGAAATTCAAGAAACATGTCACCAAAAGAGAACCTCATAATACCAAAAAATATTGGCTAATGCTCAGAACATATATATTTCTATTAATCCATAAAATATAATATATCTATTTTAATCTAGACAAACAAGAGGAAGTATTGATCCAAAATATGAATGTCACAACTTATAAATCTAAAGTTATACTGTTCGAACTAATATATATCTTATTGAATACTCTCTTATAATATGTTTTGTTACTTTTATTCATAATAAAATCACCCACATATGAAATTTGTGAACTTTAGGTTGGATACCTCAAATAAAAAAGAAATGTGTCAATAGATGAAACGCGAAGTATAAAAATCTTGCAATTAGTGTGACTAATTTGAAAAATTACAAGCAAGAAGCATCCGAATAAAAACCAACTGTGAATTTCTCTTGATTCCTAGAAGAAACTACTTTAATATCACAAACCCCAAGCATACAACATCAAGCCTGTTCAAGCAATATCTATTTAGCATAGAAGTCACACAAATATAAGACTAACCAAAGTAGAAACATATCATCCTCATTTCTTGGAGAATGTATCAAAAGAATACTATTGGTTTGTGTTCAAAGAAAGAGCATTTCCTGAAGGAGATGTTCCAAGGAAATTGGTACCAATTGATAACTAAATTTTACACAAGCGTATTAGTTTTTCTTTAGCAGCAAACTTTCTAGGAGGAATATTGCTTCTTACGAAAAAAGCCAGTGAGTGGTCATACTTTAGTCAATGTAAATAGACAACAAGTAATTGCTGAAATTAGATGTGGACTATTCAGACTTTAAGATTAGTTGATTATATATACATGTGAACTATGCTCACATAAAAAATTATTGAGTTCACATGCGCTCCTAATTATCTTTAGTTTTATGGAATTCTACAGCTCTACACAATATTTACTATATTTAGAAATTTATTCATCAAAATAAAATAAGAGCATTCTCTAAATTAAGGAAGTAAGAAGTACAACATCAACAGTTTGATTCATCAACCCAAAATTTTTACGAAGCAAGAAAACTCAAACAATTGCATCAAATGATAAAGATGAGGTAGTACCTTGAGGTAGAGTAATTTCAGCATTACTACATATCCTTGATGATTGTAGTACTAACCCTTGACAAATATTATGGTCTGGAACCTGTAAGTATTACGACATTAGTTAACAATACTTTAATAGGATTCAAAATTTCATTAAAAATGTCTAAGAGTTATAAAACTTAGTTACTTATTCATTTAAGGTTCCATTGATATCTAGAAGAAGAGATTCATTATGAACATGCTTTTGCATGAATTGTCTCATCTGGAGGAATTCTGATTGCATCTTATCATGATTTTGTTTCATCAGATCTATTTCTTAATTTTATTTTTCCTTTAACTAAGTTATCTCATGTTCTAAAATTTTTACAACCCCATTAGATTAATCCTCTGCATTGATATTTCCTACGAACGATTCACTACCCCATAGAACTAAAGGAGTTAGACCAAGTCCTAAACCACAAACAAACCCACTTCACTTATTCCCAACACTTGAGAATACACATCACCTTCCCAAGCCACATTGTGATGAGATTGGTCTGTAGATCTTTATCATTGCTCATCCTTTAATTTATCATGTCCTGATCATAAAATACACAATAAATCCAATTTGAAATTACCTTATTCACTTGTATTTTAATTTTTTATTATTTCCCGATTTAAAAATTAAAGAAGAAATTTTATGATTTCCTTGGAAGAATCATTATCCAATTGTCTACCATCTGCACATTTTTTAATGAGTTAGTAAGAAATTTTTTGCTCGTGTAGGTTCTATCCACTTTTCACCCTAATCAATAGAATTGATGTCAGATATGCGTTACAAAAAGGGTTTAAAAATACAATAGTTTCATATGTTACCTTCTCATGCATCGATGTAGCAATAATTTTGGATCCTCCAATGTGAGACATCTTTCCACTGGCCCTATTATTTCAATTTGCTTGGGTACGCCTCTGTCGTCAAAATATTAAAATAATATCTTACGAATTATAAAAAAAATGTAGCATAACTAAAATCAAAACCTTGTAATAATAAGAAAGTATGGTATTTTCAAGGCTTGTAACGGGGCTGAGTGCAAAGGTATGGTCATTTAGGCTCAATGGTCGTCGTCCTCATGAAATGTGGTGTGAACAACACTTTCTTTCCTTTTCTTTATCATTTTCATTTGTGCTCACAAGTCACCCCATTATTCATCTTCCATGGACTGTTGGATATCCCATTTTCTTTGCACTTTTACAACTTTATTCCACAACTTTTTCGTTCCTTTTTCTTTTCCATTCTTTTCTTCTTTTTCTCTTTTTTATATGGAAGGGATCAAATTTTCTCAAACCGTGGGTCAAAGAGAACTTTCTTTCACTTCTTGATTTGCCTTCTCTTTTCACCACACGCCCATCTTAGGCTTTTTGCCTAGGTTTGCTATTCAAGCAAACTACAAATCATGAGGATTAATGGTAATGGATCAAGAAAGGTCACAATTTCATCAAGTTTCATCCAAAAAGGTTAAGGCTCAAAGGGTGTTCAAACGGAGTTCACACACTCACAAGGTAGGCCACAAAAGAGGTATAATGTCACATTGTTTCACACTCTTCAAAGTTGCCTAAGATGATATCAAGGGATTGCATCACTTCGTCAACCAGAACAACGTGGAACATTCTAGGTGTCATCACACATGGTTCATGGTAAGCTCATCACACAAGGCATTGACGCCAGTGTCAAACAAGACTCCATACTTTCGCTAGTGTGCAATGTTCATCACAAGAGACTCAATTTGATACTTGGCTAGTCATAAAGAGATTCAAAAAGTTCACATATTGTCTATGCAACTTTATTTAGCCTCATCGTAGCTGCACATTCATTTTTGCTCGATTATGAACACTATTCAAGTCATCGGTATTGATCACGACCGATACTCCAATTTGCAAGAGAACAGCCACACTCAAACACAAACAAGAGGTGGCACAATTTTTTTGTAAGGGTCCAAAAATCATTTACAATTAAAAACAAAGAGCCACAAGCTCAATCATCCACAAAATAGTATAAAACAGAATTTATAGATCAAAACCCAAATATACACACAAAACCATAGTCACAAAAGTTTACAAACGGTAGGCCTCACCCCACCACTAATAAAAATCATTTGACCTCAAATGCAAGCAAAATAATATCCAAAAGTCAAAATAAAGTAAGACATAGAGGGAGGTAAAGAAGGATCTTGTCTACTCAGTCACTCCATCTGTCTGGGCATCAGTGCCTGGTGTAGTGCTTGGAATCTTGGCATCAGTACCTAGATTCACCTTAGAAGTATAAGCTACTCCACTAGGAGCTGCCATGGACGTCTTTGTCAGTGATGTCTGGATCACCAACTGCATAATCGTCTCCTCCAGATCTGGCAAATCTCCATATATGCTCTCCTCCCTTATCTCTATCAGCTCCTCATCGGTCTCTGCCTCCGAATCATCAACTGCTGCATCATCCCTATGCACATCTCCGGTGGTAGCCAGAGGAATCTCTGAGGTCTCTGGAGCGTCCAAATCATATGCAGCCTCCAGTAATGATGTGAAGTCAGTAGACTTTACAGAGTCTACATCCTTCCTCAAATCTGTTACCTCTGTTTTCAAAGTCGTAACCTCGGAGGTCTCCCGCTGCCTGCTCTTACAAGCCTCAACTCACTTGGTGAGAAAGTCAATAAAAGTCTGAAGGGCGGTCAGTGCAGAAAGAAGGGCACGCTCGATCATCCATGGGATAGATCGCTCAAGTCTGGTAGCCCTCACGTCAGCTGAATGGGCCAGGTGCCTCATCTTCAGGAGCATAGCATGAGTGATCTTGGTGGGCTGGGCAGAGGTAGAGGTACATGTGGCCTATGAGGAAGAAGAAGGGGCAGATTTATCTGAAGTGTCATGACCCAAAAGCACCCCCTAGTCATAACACGGCGTACTCGACCCCGAAGAGGTCTTATACAAGCCTTATAGCATTCATAACATTCGATATAAGGATAATAGTACGGAATTAAAACTTATTTAAAATTCTTTCAAAAGACACAATAGAAGTCTAAGTCTCACATGTCCATCTTAACAATGTACTTGAAAACTAAAGTAGGCACATGGCCCTTTACAATCAAAAGACTACAATTGTCTATTACATGAACAAAAGGAAACATAAACGTTCTTGTCCTCGAATCCATGAGGACATACCAAGTCTTAGGGAAACTCAAGCCAAGCACTTCAATTCTAGCTAGAAGTAATCACTTGCCAGAACCTACACTTGTAGTAAAAAGGGAGAAATATGGGTTAGCATACAGAAATGTACTAAGTATGATGACCATGCAAAAACTTGCTTTAAAAGGGATATTTGGTTGGAAACCATGCATTATGCCACTTTTTAGAAATATTTTGTACAATAGTATAAAAGACATACAATACAAGTATAATCATCATGCAAGTCATAATACCACATTTAGACAATATCATCATGTAAACCATTACATTTTTCCTTAGACCTTCACTCCAAGTAACCTCATGCTATGACTTGTGCAATGCATGGATAGCGTCCCATGCCACCATCCACACCAAGGCACCACATTAAGGTCACCAAAGTGAAGTTAACATTCCTTCTTTTTCACCTTTACACAATATCCATACATAAGATACATAACATTTCATAAGGCATGACAAGGGAAAATAACTCATAATCTAACCCCAAGTATAGCATGCATATCACATTTGAGCATTTAAGAGTCAACATTCTTCAATAACTTCATTTAGGACACATTCATGCATTTAGAAAACTTTCATCCATTTAGTCATTAAGAGTTAGGGAACTCACTACAGCCCTTGCAAAGCCTACTCGTGCAATGTGTAGGTAGCATCCCAAACTACTACCTACACTTTGAAGAACCTATCAAGTAACTAGAGTGCACATCCCACGTTATGGGAATAAGTGTTAAACTAACATAGACAATACAAGCTAGACTTGGAATCTGATGTCATATAGCCCCACATCGTAAAGAGGTGTTCTACTTGCCTAAGGTAGAATGGTAATATTAGCTCGGATGGAATCTACTAGCTAATATCCTATGTGGGTACATAGTTCTGGGATAGGAAGATGTTCCTTGAAACTCTAACCTAACATTGGGAGAGTTTCTATCTTACCATATCCACTCGGTGCTTAGCCTACATTCCCATAGATTATTTTATTCACATTACATTAGTGTACTACTGAGGAATGTCATAGGCCCATCAACCCTTAATATATTATTACCAAGGAAGGAATGCTATAAGCCTATCGATCCATGGTACATCAAGGTAAGCTCTAGGGTCCTCATAAAAAGAGTGCCATAAGCCTATTGATTCATTGTCCCTCATTACATTCTTATAATCATGCAAGGAATGCTATAAGCCTATCGATTCATGGTACATTGACTCATTAAGTATAACGACCCTCAAAATGAAGTAGGATAAAGTAGAGCCTCACATGGGTTCTATTCATTAATAACTTGTTAAAATAATAAATAATAGTCTTTTTAGTCAGTTTTAAAGAGTTTGGAAATCAAATGTCAAGGGACGACCAAGACGTTCAGAAACTAGTCTTTTGCGTGTTGGTGTGTTCTAGTATGTTGTTCATGTTTTTATGTGTTGTTTGGAGTCTAAATTCAGTGGAGGTGACCCTAGTGTCTTAATAAAAAAAAATTAGGGTCAAAACATCCGGGTAAGACTCCCCGGGACCACCCTAAGGGTCCCCGAGGAGGGCCCCAACCCCTGGACAAACAAGCTGCCAAGGCAGCTTGAAGTTGCTCATGGAGCAAGCATGTCCGCGCGCGGACTAGCTCCACCAAGTGCCAAAAGTTTGGTCAGAGTCTCGGACATATCGCGGACTCTACTGTCTAGAAATTTAATATATGAAAACTTGTGGGAACACCTCCGCATCATGAACTTGTTTCCCGACGAAATCTGCGAAAATAAAACTCAAGTTTGACTTAGTTTAAAAGGTTCAACTAAGTGAGGGGTAGTTTGGGGAATTATTATAAATGGTTATTCTACCTATTTTAGGGTATTTTAAGTTGGGTAAAACCCCAAAACCTAGAATTAGACCCCATTCTTCAAATTGACCCTTCCCTCTCAAAATAGATTCTCTCAAAAACTCCATTGAAGACCTTGATGAAGTTCAAGCTATAAGATTGGTTTTCAACTGATTTCTTCTTCAATTTCATGGAACTTCAATAATTAAGGTATGGTAACTCTTGATTCTTGAATAACCTCTCATTCAAGGAATTCTATCAAAGATTTTCAAAAGTGATTCAAAGACCAAAAATTCCCAATTTTCAATCTAAACATCGGTTCCTTGTCAAACGATTTACTAAATCATTTTATTGATGAATTAATTTGGAATTAAGTTTTTTAATATAATTTTCAAAGGAATTCTTAAAGAACCTATGATCCCCAAATTTTCAAAAATTGGCCTATGATGTGGGTCTTTGTGAATATGATCTCTATGGGTGAAATAATGTTTAGATTAGATTGTATTGATGTTACCTATGATTATCTATATTTATTCTTGTTAAATTGTTGGTATATTGATGAGTTGGGAATTATGGCCTTATATGGGTTGGTCCCTCTGTTTATAGAATTGTACTTAGATTATGTTTATGTTATTGAATTACATTGTTGATTCCTATTGATATCTATGTCAATTGATTCTGAATTGTTGAGGATTGATCCATGGTGATCATGGCTTGGAGATTGGTAAGTTGACCTAACTTCTACTCTATAGTATGAGAATTAATGTTGCGTGGTTTGATCCACTTATGGTGGAGGTGTTTACTTCTTGTATATCTATGCATGTTGAGATCATGGCCTTGAAGGAAATAGATGTGAAGTGAATTGATGATAATGATGCATATGTTTATGAAGTTGTGCTATGAAGGTTATGTATGATACTCAATGCTAGCATGATGGTTAAAGTGTGTTGATGATGAGGAGTATAATGTGAATGATAATGTTATGGATAATGTGTGGTCTACATGATTGATTATGTTAAGTACTATTGTGGAATGACCCCTACCTATATGACCCCTATAAGAATGTGTGACCTTATACATGTTAGGAGTACCTATTCAATGTTGAATGTGTCATTGTCTCCTATGATGAAGTGTGGGTGTGTGGTCTAGAATCCCTAAAGGCTCTATATGTGACTTGCTCTTGATTTGGGGACATTGCGAATGTGTTGTGATCCCTTGAAGGGAAGTGCACTCAATATCAATGTTGTTGCTATTATGTCACTATAAGGACTAATATACACACACACTCTACATGTATAGCTATGAATATGATGTGTTATGGTGTCTATTGAAATGTTAACTCGTATATGCACCCTTACATCTTATTATGCATGCAAAGTGAATGATTATCAAGGTATGAATATGTGTTGCATAAAGGTGTTTATGTGAAAGGCTTTCTCACATATGTACACACACAGGAATGAATGTGAGTCTCTTGAAAGGTTTCCTCAATTGTACTCTAAACTAGACTATGTTATGAATATGGTATGACTATGTGAAAGGTCATTCTCACATAATGTAGGTTCTATGATGAAAGGTCATTCTCATCTTAGAAACCTTTGAGCTATATAATATGAAGGATTAAGTCCCTGAAGCTTATTTTATGAACTAATGCTAAATAAAGGCTTAAAGATGTTTAAAAAGGGAGTTGGAGCTTAGCACCGAGTGAACATGAAAAATGAGAGTGGGGGCTTCACGTTTAGCAAGTCTGGCTTCCACAAGAGAACCTTCACGTTTAGCCAGTCCGGGTTCCCAACATAGATGTTGTCTCATGAGATGGAAACCTCCACACCTAGCAAGTCAAGGTTTCTATTAGCAATCTTCTTGTTCCATAACTACGTGCCCCCGTAGGTCTTAGCTTAGTGGATCCACTAGATAGCTATTATGTATGAAGGTCCTACCTTGGCAAGTGGTACCCTCTCTTTTTGATGTGGGAGTAGAACACCGGATTCCATGTAGCTCACATGGTCTATGTCGGTTATGGCAATGTCTCCCGGAAGTTAAGAAATGAAGTAAGATAAGAATTTGAACTCTAGTCATGAATTCTTGAAGAGTTACTTAATGTAGGTAGGACTATGGACCCTACTTATGCATTGAACAAGTGGACTCTAAGGGTGGTTATGATTAGGCTCTTTATGTAATGAAGACTATGGTCTATGTATTTTAATATGAAAGCATGTTAAGGTTGACTTTACTTATGTCAAGACATGAAGTATGATTATGCATGTGAATTACACTTATGACTTCTTAATGGGTTTGCTTAATATATGTGGGGGTGTATGACTCCATGTGTACATTTCACAAGTGAACTTTTGAAGGGGTTGTGAAGGTGGTTTACCTATGATATGAACTAAATGGGTTATGACTAATGATGTAGTAAATGAATGAGTCCTTATATGATGTTATGAAGTATGTTTGTAACACCCCGGAAATTCTATGGCTTAAGTTAGAGCCTCACTTTATGAATAATGACTTAAAAATAGTTAAAATGATGTTTCTAAACCTAAATTAATGCAATTGACTTGGTTTGGAAGAGTAAAAGTTTAAACGTCGAAAAATGACCACGACGTCCGGAACCTAGAGAAGAATGTGTTCTAGTGTGTCCTTAGGTTTTGGGGAGGTTTGGGAGTGTCGTATGATGATATAATCTTGTAAAAAGGTTTAAATTAGGTAAATATATGTTTATAGGGTCAAAATCTTTGAATATGACTCCCGGGGACTCCCTAAGGAACCCCGAGAAGGACGCCAACCTTGGCCAAGCAAGCTGCCAAGGCAGCTTGCAAATTGCACTTAGAGGGAATAGCTCCGCGTCGTGGACTAGCTCCCCCAAGGAGAAAAAGTTTAGTTCGTGACGCGGTCTTGTTGTGGACTCTACTGTCTCGAATTTTAATTCCAAATATCTTCAGGGAACAGCTCCGCGTCGCGCACTTGTTCTGCGACGAAAATGCAGAAATTCATAAATCGATCTTTACTTCATTAAAGAGTCCAACTAAGTGAGGGGTAGTTAGGGTACTTTAGGGGACATGTACATAATAATTTTGAAGTCAAATTACCCCACTTTTTAATCACTTAAACACAAAACCCCAAAGATCAAAACCTCAAGTTCCTCCTTCTCTCTACTCTCTCTCTTCTCAAGGCTCCATTGAAGAAGATTGGAACTTCAAGAAGAAGACCAACTCTCCAAGGTTTCAACTCGAATTTTTGTGGTTAATTCATCAAATAAGGTTTGGTTGTTTATCACTCTTGGGATTGCTTTTCCCAAGAGGCCCCTTCAAGATGAATTTCCGAACCTCCAATTTCTAGGTTTCAATCCAAAAATGTGGGTCTTCTTTCTAAAGTGAAATTGATGTTATAAACTGGCTTTGATTGATTTTATATGAACAATTATGGATGAATTTATGTTATATTGGTGGTTTCTTTAAGAATTCCCCATGATACCTATGTTTCTCCTTCTTTTCCTAATTCTAACCCTAGTTTGTGTTGGATATTGATTGAAGGTTATGAATTGAATGTGATTTTATGTAA
>NW_006239093.1:1242760-1243010 GCF_000226075.1 Solanum tuberosum | reverse complement strand
GATGACCTAGTTTCCTCATCCTTAACCCTCTACACTTGAATTAGCTATGAAGTATATATGTATTTTATGGTATGATTGCTATATCATTGAAAGGTAGACCTCATGATTATAGTGTAATGTAAAGTGAAAGGTTTACTCACTTGCTAAGTGTCTCTAAAGTGAAAGGATTGTTACTCACTTATGAACACATATGAGCTATTATGGTAAGATGTCTACATAAGGGTCTATTAAAGGCTAATGTGAACTTATG
>NW_006239093.1:1236919-1242041 GCF_000226075.1 Solanum tuberosum | reverse complement strand
TTTATGCATGTTTTAATGGTTTTTATGCATAGTAGTCATACTTAGTACGTGTATTGTACTAATCCATATTTTCTTTCCTTTTCCCAAACAATGTAGGTTCGGGCCATTGACGAGATTCAAGGCTATTTCTCAAGATACTTGGATTTGCTTCTCCAAGTGTGTGAGTCCTCAAGTCCGAGGACAAGACCCCTATGTTCTAGCTTTTTTAGTCTTTTGCTTATATTGAAAGACATTATTGTATTTTCCTATTTTAGAAATCCTATTGGTGTAAGGGCTAAGTCCCAATTTCTATACTCCTATGTCTAGATTGTATGTTGAGACAAAGTTAGTTTCTATTTTTCGTATATGAAGGGAAGTTGAACTTCCAAAGTAAACGTTTTAATTTTTCTGCTATTTTTCTATGATATATGCAATGATGAATACTAAGGGCTTGTATAAGACTTCTGAGAGGTCGAGTACGTAGGTAACGACTAGGGGTTGCTCTCGGGTCGTTACAAACATGGTATCAGAGCCTAACGTTATGAAATGGTCCATAGGATTCAACGACTCATAAGGCCACGTCTAGTAAAGTCTTGTTCATCGGTGTGAGTCGCGATACATCTATGAGCCAGAGTCTATAACACAGTAGAACCTTCACTTTCTTGATCACTCTTTTGTCGCCCCATAGAGATTTAATCCATATGATCTCTCTCTTATTTCGGTTGTCCGGTGGTCTTTTAGATGTGATAACTTGGAAGGGATGATGTTGCAAGGTTTGAAGGACAAAAAGATGAGTTTTGATGCATATTATGGTTTTGTGACTAGATGAGCTTATGTGAAGGTAGATATGGAAATTCTATTTGGTGTAGTTCTAGCATGATCAGAATTGTTATAGATGAATGACGTCCTTTTTGGGATGATGAGTTTCTTTATGGTTATGTGTAACGATAGTAGAAAGTTATGGTGTAGATTTGAGGAGTTTTAAAGGAATATGGTAAATAGTGAGAGTTGAAAGTTGCCCTTTTGTATGAGTAATACTTCATAGTTGTCATCGTGTTGGTTAGAAGAACTTGTGTAGGCTTACTCCTAAGGGGGGAGATACTGTGCCTACCTAGAAAGGTAATTGTGAGGTCATGTTTAGATTATGTTGTGCTTTAAAGTTGACCTTGAGGGTTTCATGTACTACCTAGTTGAAGTAAGGGAGAAAAGTGTAGGTGTTTGACCAACTACAAAAAAAGTTAGTTGTCCTTTAAGATTGATCTTCAATATGGTCATTTGAGTAGGGTGCTTAGATAAAACCTAGCCAAGGTTGGTTGGTAGATTCCACCAAAAGTGATGATAAAGGATTGAAATGGTCTAGAGTTATTTTGATCCATCTATAGTGAAAGAGAAAAAGGTTACTTGGTCAAAACTCTTCCAAGTTTCCCCTAAGGGTTAACCAAGAAATGATGTCTAATCCTTAGTCTTTAGAGTAAGGGGTAGTGGATCTTAAGGGTCCCAATATGTGTTTTATGCTTTATTAGAATCCAGAATTTCTATGGACCTAAGGAAGGGAGATCTTCTAGAGACTACAAATGAGGTACCTAAGGTGATGAACCTTGCAGGACTAATCCGGAACTACTTGTCATTTATGACTTGATAAATAGGATATGGTGAACTTTTGGATTACCTTTAATACTCATGGGTTTAGTTATTGCCCTAGGTGGTTGAATTGTATAACCCAACCTAGTTCTTATAAGCCTGATGATGAGATGAACCTTGATGAATAGTGGTTCTTGAGTGGTACCTATTGATGTTGAATTAGTAAACTCCTTTTTATGAGGGTAGAAATGAAATCCTCTATGGTTGAGAACCTTTTTGTGTAAGGAATGAGGAAACTTAACTATGACTTGTTTTGACTTTTGAAATTATGAGAGTGATATTGTAAAGAGCTTGTCTAGGCTTACCCCATATGAGGGACAATGTGCTTAAATTGTAAGGATATTGAGTCTTTGATTTCATAAGCTAAGCACGTTTAAATTTTTCCATCTAGAGAATTCCCTTGAGTGATGAATAAGAAAAGTTGAGCATTTTGGATGTTCATGTTTACGTTTACTTGAAATCCTCACCTCATGGAGTGTGGTGAGTTCGAGGAGTTATAATTCTGGTTGGTAGGTTCCTATGAGATCTAAGTGGTGTTGGTAAGGTTGCTAGTGACCAAGAGTGCCTATAAGAGAACCTCTCTAATATGGAAGTGCCAATTGGGATCTTAGACCTGAAGGTTAAGAAGTAAGAGAGTAAGCAATAGCTACTATGTGAATCTGAGGAGTGGTATTTGAGTAAGGGTCCTTGTGAAAGGAATTTAATTGGGAGGCCTAGGTCCAATGAGATGTACCAATATCTTTATGTCCCCTTCTATTCCTCCCCTAGCTTAAAAATGATTAACTTTCCTTTACTCATTCTATGATTTTGGAGTGTTTAATGTTCTGTGTCTCCTTTAAATTCCTTGTCCCATAAGGTTACTTTTGTTAACCTTTGTAGGATTTGGATGCATGGTTATTAGACCTCTATTGATTTAAAGCCCGGAAAGGTTAAAAGTGAGCCTTGGAAAATTTTGAATTTGTGAGAAGGGCATAATGTTGAGGTTGTAAAAAGGGGATTCATTCCCAAGGGGAAGGTCTTGTGCTTGTAAAGCAACATTGATTAAAAGTCCCAATATCCTCATCTTTTCTTCTATTCCTAGTTTAGTTTGAGTCCAAGAATTTCCTTTTGGACTTGATTATGTGTACGAGTCATGTGTATCTTAGCAATTTCCATGATATCCTTAGGTTATGCATGCTTTTGAAGAGATTTTTATTTCATGTAAATGGAAACTTGGATTCTTGGTAAATTTCATGTTTCTCATGTTGTTGTGCATCTTAGTATGGTGATTGCATATTTGACTCAATGAGGTAATTTAATGAACATGCTTGGTTATGCTTATGATGAAAGGGCATTTTGACCCCATATTGAGGAGTTGAGATTTCTTTAAAAGAGAAAAGATAAGTTCCTTATTTTTAGTATGTGATCTTATGATGTTTGGAAGTGTTGGTATAGGCTCATTCTTAAAGTGTAATGGTGTGCCTAGCAAATATTATTGATGTGTGCCTATGAGTTGTAATAACTCCCTTAAATGATGCACGTTCATGAAAAAATAAACTAGTGTTGTGCAATAAATTGAAAATTTGGTGAAATTGACTTTTATGTTGCGATGTGTTTGGTATGAGCTGCCAAATGGATTTCTTGAAAAGGGAATTATGAGGATAAGTGGTAGGGAGTTGAGAATTCCTCCTTAAAAGAAATGCTCTTGGTAAGGTACTTGCACATGGAACCTATGAAAAGGTAAAGATCATGTCATGATTAGGAGAAGGTAGTTCCTCCTATGAACATGAGAAATGTTTATGTATATGATGCACGATGAATTGTAGATGTAGTTCCTACTTTCTATGTAGGGTATTGACCATGCTATAATGGGGAGTAGATGTTCCTCCTATGCTTATGCATTATTTTATAATTGGCTTTACTTATGATATGAACTATATGAAATATGACTAGGTTGTATGAGATGAATGTGTTGCATGAGCTAGGACTAATGCCTACTCTAGGAGAACTACTTAGTGTGAAGGGTATTATGGGATGCCACTCATACATGACACAAGTAGAATTCTAAGTTAGTCATGATTTTAGCTCCATGATTATGAATGATCCATTCTTTAAAATGAATTAGCTTTGTGGTTGGTTTTCCTTAATATGAGCTCATGTTCATGACTAACCTCCTCTTATACATATTGGTTATTAATGAATAAGATATGAGATTAGTATGATGTTGGTTTGGTTATTTGATAGTATGACCTTATGTTAAGTATGATCATGGTGGCCTAAAGGTTATACTTAGTGTAGGTAGGACAATGGACCCTACCTATGCATTGCACAAGTAGGAGCCTAAGCTTACTCATGTGGGTGTTCTATTAAGATGTGTCGAACTTTATAGATGACCAAGCAGGTGTATTGTATCTTTTATAAGATGGTATGTGCATATTCAATATGTATGAGCATATTGTCTTCGTGAGAGTTGTATTGAGCATGCTTGATAAAGAAATATCATTTTGTTTCTCTAAATGCCCAAAAAGATGGTCATTGAAATGGAGAAGGTAGTTCCTCCTATAGTTATGTGAAATAATGAGTTGGGTGAATAGTGATGTTGTGGATTAAATTCCTATATGATATGATGATATGATGTTGTTGATGTTACTAGTTGTTGTGCTGCTAGTTAGAGTCTTTGTCTCCCTAGAAAGAAGTCCAAGTGACATTCGGGGACGAATGTTCCTAAGGGGGGATATTGTAGCACCCCGGAAATTCTATGGCTTAAGTTAGAGCCTCACTTTATGAATAATGACTTAAAATAAGTTTAATTAGATGTTTCTTAAACCTAAATTAATGCAATTGACTTGGTTTGGAAGAGTAAAAGTCTAAACGTCAAGAAACGACCACGACGTCCGGAAACTAGAGAAGAATGTGTTCCATTGTGTCCTTAGGTTTTGGGCAGGTTTGGGAGTGTCGTATGATGGTATAATCTAGTAAAAAGGTTTAAATTAGGTAAATATATGCTTATAGGGTCAAAATGTTCGAATACGATGCCCCGGGGCCTCCCTAAGGGACCCCGAGGAGGACCCCAACCTTCGCCAAGCAAGCTGCCAAGGCAGCTTGCAAATTGCACTTGGAGGGAATAGCTGTGCGTCGCGGATTAGCTCCCCCAAGAAGCAAAAGTTAAATTCGCGACGCGGTCGTGTCACGGACTCTACTATCTCAAAATTTAATTCTAAATATCTTTAGGGAACAGCTCCGCTTCGCGGATTTGTGCCGCGATGAAAATGCAAAAATTCAAAAATTGATCTTTACTTCATTAAAGAGTCCAACTAAGTGAGGGGTATTTAGGGTACTTTAGGGGACGTGTATATAATGATTTTTTAAGTCAAATTATCCCATTATTTTATCACTTAAACACAAAACCCCAAAGATCAAAACCAAAAGTTCCTCCTTCTCTCTACTGTCTCTCTCTCTTCTCAAGGACTCCATTGAAGAATATTGGAGATTCAAGAAGAAGACCAACTCTCCCAGGTTTCAA
>NW_006239093.1:1235964-1236692 GCF_000226075.1 Solanum tuberosum | reverse complement strand
TATGAATAATTATGGATGAATTTATGTTGTATTGGTGGTTTCTTGAAGAATTCCCCATGAGATTCATGTTTCTCCTTCTTTTCCTTATTCTAACCCTAGTAGGTGTTGGTTATTGATTAAAGGCTATGAATTAGATGTGAAGTTATGTAATTCATGTTTGTATGATGATTCTACCCTAGGTTATGTATAATTTCTATGAAATTAGGGTTAAGTCATTGAATGAAGCCTTGAAGGCAATGAAGGGAATATGTCAATTGCTTATATTGATGTGGATTATGTTATTACTTCATGAATTACCTTGTACTATGTATTGATTATGAATTGTTTGGTAATTGAAGTATGAATGTCCCATGAAGGGCAAGAAGGTATAAAGGCTGCTTCTTCTTTGAACTCAAGTATGAAAGGTGAATTACTTAGATTGTAATGATGCTATACCTAATGTGTTGTTGTAGTGTTGATGACCTAGTTTTCTCATCCTTAACCCTCTACACTTGAATTAGCTATGAAGTATGTACGTATGTTAGGGTATGATTGTTGTATGATTCAAAGGTAGTCCTCATGATTATAGTGTAATGTAAAGTGAAAGATTTACCACTTGCTAAGTGTTTTTAAATTGAAAGGATTGTTACTCGCTTATGAACACGTATAAGCTATTACGATAAGATGTCTACATAAGAGTCTAGTAAAGGCTAATATGAAATTATATGATGACTAAAGATGATTACAAA
>NW_006239093.1:1223813-1235577 GCF_000226075.1 Solanum tuberosum | reverse complement strand
TCCTATCCTTTGCATTGCACTAGTATTGCTTGGGTTGTTTACATGTTGGGATGATAGTATGTTGGTTTGACTTATGATGTTTACCTTATGTGCATAATGGATTTTTACTTGACTAAAGCACGTCTTTAACTAAAATGTCCTTTTATGCATGTTTTAATGGTTTTTATGCATAGTAGTCATACTTAGTACGTGTGCTATACTAACCCCTATTTTCTTCCCTTTTCCCAAACAATGTAGGTTCGGGCCTTTGACTAGATTCAAGGCTAGTTCTCAAGATACTTAGATTTGATTATCCAAGTGTATGAGTCCTCAAGTCTGAGGACAAGACCCCTATGTTCTAGCTTTTTTTGTCTTTTGCTTATATTGAAAGACATTGTTGTATTTTCTTATTCTAAACTTCATATTGGTGTAAGGGCTCAGTCCCAATTTCTATACTCCTATGTCTAGATTGTATGTTGAGACAAAGTTAGTTTCTATTTTTCATATATGAAGGGAAGTTGAACTTCCAAAGTAAAAGTTTTAATTTTTGCATTATTTTTCTATGATATATGCAATGATGAATGCTAAGGGCTTGTATAAGACTTCTGAGAGGTCGAGTACATAGGTAACGACTAGGGGTTGCTCTCGGGTCGTTACAAACATGGTATCAGAGCCTAACGTTATGAAATGGTCCATAGGATTCAACGACTCATAAGGCCACGTCTAGTAGAGTCTTGTTCATCAGTGTGAGTCGCGATACATCTATGAGGGAGAGTCTATAAGACAGTAGAACCTTCACTTTCTTGATCACTCTTTTGTCGCCCCATAGAGATTAAATCCATATGATCTCTCTCTTATTTCGGTTGTCCGGTGGTCTTCTAGATGTGATAACTTGGAAGGGATGATGTAGCAAGGTTTGAAGGAGAAAAAGTGAGTTTTGATGCTTATTATGGTTTTGTGACTAGATGAGCTTATGTGAAGGTAGATATGAAAATTCTAGTATTGTGTAGTTCTAGCATGATAAGAATTGTTATAGTTGAATGACGTCCCTTTAGGGATGATGAGTTGCTTTATGGTTATGTGTAATGATAGTAGAAAGTTATGGTGTAGATTTGAGGAGTTTTAAAGGAATATCGTAAATAGTGAGAGTTGAAAGTTGCCCTTTTGTATGAGTAATGCTTTATAGTTGTCATCGTGTTGGTTAGAAGAACTTGTGTAGGCTTACTCCTAAGGGGGAGATAGTGTGCCTACCTAGAAAGGTAATTGTGAGGTCTTATTTAGATTATGTTGTGCTTTAAAGTTGACCTTGAGGGTTTCATGTACTACCTAGTTGAAGTAAGGGAGAAGAGTGTAGGTGTTTAAGCAACTACAAAAAAAGTTAGTTGTCTTTTAAGATTGATCTTCAATATGGTCATTTGAGTAGGGTGCTTAGATAAAACCTAGCCAAGGTTGGTTGGTCGATTCCACCAAAAGTGATGATAAAGGATTGAAATGGTCTAGAGTTATTTTGATCCAACTATAGTGAAAGTGAAAATGGTTACTAGGTCAAAACTCTTCCAAGTTTCCCCTAAGGGTTAACCAAGAAAGGATGTCTAATCCTTAGTCTTTAGAGTAAGGGGTAGTGGATCTTAAGGGTCCCAATATGTGTTTTATGCTTTATTAGAATCCAGTATTTGTATGGACCTAAGGAAGGCAGATGTTCTAGAGACTATAAATAAGGTACCTAAGGTGAGGAACCTTGCATGACTAATCCAGAACTACATGTCTTTTATGACTTGATAAATAGGATATGGTGAACTTTTGGGTTACTCTTAATAATCATGGGTTTAGTTATTGCCCTAGGTGGTTGAATTATTTTACCCAACCTAGTTCTTATAAGCCTTATGATGAGATGAACCTTGATGAATAGTGGTTCTTGAGTGGTACCTATTGATGTTGAATTAGTAAACTCTTTTTTTACGAGAGTAGAAGTTAAATCCTCTATGGTTGAGAACCCTTTTTTGTACGGAATGTGGAAACTTAACTATGACTTGTTTTGACTTTAGAAATTATGAGAGTCATATTGTAAAGAGGTTGTCTAGGCTTACCCCATATGAGGGACAATGTGTTTAAATTGTAAGGATATTGAGTCTTTCATTTCATCAGCTAAGCATGTTTAAAATTTTCCATCTAGGGAATCCCCTTGAGTGATGAATAAGAAAATTTGAGCATTTTGGATGTTCATGTTTAGGTTTACTTGAAATCCTCACCTCATGGAGTGTGGTGAGTTAGAGGAGTTATAATTCCGGATGGTAGGTTCCTATGAGATTTCAGTGGTGTTGGTAAGGTTGCTAGTGACCAAGAGTGCCTATAAGAGAACCTCTCTAATGTGGAAGTGCCAATTGGGACCTTAGACCTGAAGGTTAAGAAGTAGGAGAGTAAGCAATTTCTACTATGTGAAAGTGAGGAGTGGTATTTGAGTAAGGGTCCTTGTGAAAGGTATTTAATTGGGAGGCCTAGGGCCAATGAGATGTCCCAATACCCTTAAGTTCCCTTCTATTCCTCCCCTAACTTAAAAATGATTAACTTTCCTTGACTCATTCTATCTTTTTGGAGTGTTGAATGTTATGTGTGTCCTTGAAATTCCTTTCCCCATTGGGTTACTTTTGTTAACCTTGGTAGGATTTGGATGCATGGTTATTAGACCCCTATTGATTTAGAGCCCGGAAAGGTTAAAAGTGAGCCTTGGAAAATTTTGAATTTGTGAGAATGGCATAATGTTGATGTTGTTGTAAAAAGGGGACTCATTCCTAAGGGGGAAGGTCATGTGCTTGTAAAGCAACATTGATTAAAAGTCCCAATGTCCTCGTCTTTTCTTCTATTCCTAGTCTAGTTTGAGTCCAAGGATTTCTTTTTAGACTTGATTATGTGTAGGAGTCATGTGTATCTTAGCGATTTCCATGATCTCCTTAGGTTATGTATGCTTTTGAAGAGATTTTTATTTCATGTAAATGGAAACTTGGATTCTTGGTAAATTTCATATTTCTCATGTTGTTGTGCATCTTAGTATGGTGAATGCATATTTGACTCAATGAGGTAATTTAATGAATATGCTAGGTTGTGCTTATGATGAAAGGGCATTTTTGACCCCCATATTGAGGTGTTGCGATTTCTTTAAAAGAGAAAAGATAAGTTCCTTATTTTTAGTATGTGATCTTATGATGTTTGCAAGTGTTGGTATAGGCTCATTCTTAAAGTGCAATGGTGTGCCTAGACAATATTATTGATGTGTGCCTATGAGTTGTAATAACTCCCTTAAATGATGCACGTTCATGAAAAATAAAACTAGTGTTGTGCAATAAATTGAAAATTTGGTGAAGTTGACTTTTATGTTGTGATGTGTTTGGTATGAGCTGCCAATTAGATTTCTTGAAAAGGGAATTATAAGGATAAGTGGTATGGAGTTGAGAATTCCTCCTTAAAAGAAATACTCTTGGTAAGGTACTTGCAAATGGAACCTATGAAAAGGTAAAGATCATGTCATCAATAGGAAAAGGTAGTTCCTCCTATGAACATAGAGAAATGTTTATGTATATGATGAATGATGAATTGTAGATGTAGTTCCTACTTTCTATGTAGCGTATTGACCATGCTTTAATAGGGAGTAGATGTTTCTCCTATACTTATGCGTTATTTTATGATTGGCTTTACTTATGATATGAAATATGACTAGGTTGTATGATATGAGTGTGTTGCATGAGCTAGGACTAATGCCTACTCTAGGAGAACTACTTATTGTGAAGGGTATTATGGGATGCCACTCATACATGACACAAGTAGACTTCTAAGTTAGTCATGGTTTTAGCTCCATTATTATGAATGATCCATGCTTTAAAATGAATTAGCTTTATGGTTGGTTTTCCTTAATATGAGCTCATGTTCATGACTAACCTCCTCTTATACATATTGGTTATTAATGCGTCAGATATGAGATTAGTATGATGTTGGTTTGTTTATGTAATAGTATGACCTTATGTTAAGTATGATCATGGTGGCCTAAAGGTTATACTTAGTGTAGGTAGGACTATGGACCCTACCTATGCATTGCACAAGTAGGAGCCTAAGGTTACTCGTGTGGGTATTCTATTAAGATGTGGTAAACTTTATAGATGACCATGCAGGTGTATTGTATCTTTCATAAGATGGTATGTGCATATTCAATATGTATGAGCATATTATCTTCATGAGAGTTGTATTGAGCATGCTTGATAAAGAAATGTCATTTTGTTTTTCTAAATGCCCAAAAAGATGGTCATTGAAATGGAGAAGGTAGTTCCTCATATAGTTATGTGAAATAATGAGTTGGGTGCATAGTGATGTTGTGGATTAAATTCCAATATGATATGATGATATGATGTTGTTGATGTTACTGGTTGTTGTGCTGCTAGTTAGAGTCCTTGTCTCCCTAGAAAGAAGTCCAAGTGACATTCATGGACGAATGTTCCTAAGGAGGGGATATTGTAGCACCCCGGAAATTATATGGCTTAAGTTAGAGCCTCACTTTATGAATAATGACTTAAAAATAGTTTAAATGATGTTTCTAAACCTAAATTAATGCAATTGACTTGGTTTGGAAGAGTAAAAGTCTAAACGTCAAGAAACGACCACGACGTCCGGAAACTAGAGAAGAATGTGTTCCATTGTGTCCTTAGGTTTTGGGCAGGTTTGGGAGTGTCGTATGATGGTATAATCTAGTAAAAAGGTTTAAATTAGGTAAATATATGCTTATAGGGTCAAAATGTTTGAATACGATGCCCCGGGGCCTCCCTAAGGGACCCCGAGGAGGACCCCAACCTTCGCCAAGCAAGCTGCCAAGGCAGCTTGCGAATTGCACTTGGAGGGAATAGCTGCGCGTCGCGGACTAGCTCCCCCAAGAAGAAAAAGTTAAGTTCGCGACGCGGTCGTGTCACGGACACTACTATCTCGAAATTTAATTCTAAATATCTTTAGGGAACAGCTCCGCGTCGCGGACTTGTTCCGCGATGAAAATGCAAAAATTCAAAAATTGATCTTTACTTCATTAAAGAGTCCAACTAAGTGAGGGGTATTTAGGGTACTTTAGGGGACATGTATATAATGATTTTTAAGTCAAATTATCCCATTATTTTATCACTTAAACACAAAACCCCAAAGATCAAAACCTAAAGTTCCTCCTTCTCTCTACTGTCTCTCTCTCTTCTCAAGGACTCCATTGAAGAATATTGGAGTTTCAAGAAGAAGACCAACTCTCCCAGGTTTCAACTCAGATTTTCGTGGTTAATTCGTCAATAAGGTATGGTTGCTTATCACTCTTGGAATTCCTTTCCCCAAGAGGCCCCTTCAAGATGAATTTCAAAACCTCCAATTTCTAGGTTTCAATCCAAAAACGTGGGTCTTCTTTCTAAAGTGAAATTGATGTTATAAACTGACTTTGATTGATATTACATGAAAAATTATAGACGGATTTATGTTGTATTGGTGGTTTCTTGAAGAATTCCCCATGAGACCCATGTTTCTCCTTCTTTTCCTTATTCTAACCCTAGTAGGTGTTGGTTATTGATTAAAGGCTATAAATTGGATGTGATGTTATGTAATTCATGTTTGTATGATGATTCTACCCTAGTTTAAGTATAATTTCTATGAAATTAGGGTTAGGTCTTTGAATGTAGCCTTGAAGGCAATGAAGGGAATATGTCAATTGCTTATATTGATGTGGATTATGTTATTACTTCATGAATTACCTTGTACTATGTATTGATTATGAATTGTTTGGTAATTGAAGTATGAATGTCCCATGAAGGGAAAGAAGGTATGAAGGTTGCTTCTTCTTTGAACTCAAGTATGAAAGGTGAATTACTTAGATTGTAATGATGTTATACCTAATGTGTTATTGTGGTGTTGATGACCTAGTTTTATCATCCTTAACCATCTACACTTGAATTAGCTATGAAGTATGTATGTATGTTAGGGTATGATTGCTATATGATTTAAAGGTATTCCTCATGATTATAGTGTATTGTAAAGTGAAAGGTTTACTCACTTGCTAAGTGTTTTTAAAGTGAAAGGATTGTTACTCACTTATGAACACGTATGAGCTATTATGATAAGATGTATACATAAGAGTCTAATAAAGGCTAATGTGAAATTATGTCATGACTAAAGATGATTACAAAAGGGAATTAGATGCTTAGCACCGAAAGGGCATGTAAATGAGATGGGGGTCTCACGTTTAGTAAGTCCGGCTCCCCACATGGGTTTCCTCACGTTTAGCAAGTCCGGATTACCCACGGTATGTGTTGTCTCATGAGATGGAAACCCCCACGTTTCATAAGTTAGGGTTTCAAGAAGCAATCTCATTGTCCCTTAACTATGTGCCCATATAGGACTCTAGCTTAGTGGATCCACCTAGATAGCTATGTACGAATGGTTTCACCTTAGGCAAGTGTTAACCCTCTCTTTTCGGTGTGGGAGTAGAACAACGGATTCCATGTAGCTCTCCTGGTCTATGTCGGTTATTGCAATATTTCCCTAATGTAAAGTAAATTAAGGTATGAAAGGTGTGAACTCTTACTATGGCTTTCTTAAGGGTTTCTACATAGTGTAAGGGAGGGTATGGGACTTCTCTAGCACATTGCACTTGTGGGATCCTAAGAGATGGTTGTAGTAGTGTTCTCTTATGATTATGATGATTTTGGCTTATGTATGTTGAAGCTATGTTATGTATGATCATTATGAATATGGTAAGTTATGATGAGATATGATCTTATGAATGTATGCATGAAGTAGGTTGCTTAATGTGATACTTGGCTTTTAATAGGGTTATGGGATCCTATCCTTTGCATTGCATTAGTACTGCTTGGGTTGTTTACATGTTGGGATGATAGTATGTTGGTTTGGCTTATGATGTTTACCTTATGTGCATAATGGATTTTTACTTGACCAAAGCAGGTCTTTAACTAAAATGTCCTTTTATGCATGTTTTAATGGTTTTTATGTATAGTAGACATACTTAGTATGTGTGCTGTACTAACCCATATTTTCTTCCCTTTTCCCAAACAATGTAGGTTCGGGCCTTTGACGAGATTCAAGGTTATTTCTCAAGATACTTGGATTTGATTCTCCAAGTGTATGAGTCCTCAAGTCCTAGGACAAGACCCCTATGTTCTAGCTTTTTTTGTCTTTTGCTTATATTGAAAGACATTGTTGTATTTTCCTATTCTAAACTTCATATTGGTGTAAGGGCTCAGTCCCAATTTCTATACTCCTATGTCTAGATTGTATGTTAAGACAAAGTTAGTTTCTATTTTTCATATATGAAGGGAAGTTGAACTTCCAAATTAAAAGTTTTAAATTTTCTGTTAATTTTGTATGATATATGCAATGATGAATGTTAAGGGCTTGTATAAGACTTCTGAGAGGTTGAGTACGCAAGTAACGACTAGGGGGTACTCCCGGGTCGTTACAAACATGGTATTAGAGCCTAAAGTTATGAAATGGTCCATAGGATTCAAAGTCTCATAAGGCCGCGTCTAGTAGAGTCTTGTTCATCGGTGTGAGTCACGATACATCTATGAGCGGGAGGCTGTAAGACAATAGAAGCTTCACTTTCTTTATTACTCTATTGTCGTGCCATAGAGCTTAAATCCATATGATCTCTCTCTTATTTTGGTTTTCCGGTGGTCTTCTAGATGTGATTACTTGGAAGGGATGATGTAGCAAGGTTTGAAGGAGAAAAAGGTTAGTTTTGATGCTTATTATGGTTTTGTGACTAGATGAGCTTATGTGAAGGTAGATATGAAAATTTAATATTGTGTAGTTCTAGCATGATAAGAATTGTTATAGTTGAATAACGTCCTTTTTGGGATGATGAGTTGCTTTATGGTTATGTGTAATGATAGTAGAAAGTTATGGTGTAGATTTGAGGAGTTTTAAAGTAATATGGTAAATAGTGAACGTTGAAAGTTGCCATTTTGTATGAGTAATGCTTCATAGTTGTCATCGTGTTGGTTAGAAGAACTTGTGTAGGCTTACTCCTAAGGGGGGAGATAGTGTGCCTACCTAGAAAGGTAATTGTGAGCACATGTTTTGATTATGTTGTGCTTTAAAGTTCAGCTTGAGGGTTGCATGTACTACCTAGTTGAAGTAAGGGAGGAGAGTGTAGGTGTTGACCAACTTCAAAAAAAGTTAGTTGTCCTTTAAGATTGATCTTCAATATGGTCATTTGAGTAGGGTGCTTAGATAATACCTACCCAAGGTTGGTTGGTAGATTCCACCAAAAGTGACGATAAAGGATTGAAATGGTTTAGAGTTATTTTGACCCAACTATAGTGAAAGAGAAAAAGGCTACTTGGTCAAAACTCTTCTAAGTTTCCCCTAAGGTATAACCAAGAAAGTATGTCTAATCCTAAGTCTCTAGAGTAAGTGGTAGTGAATCTTAAGGGTCCCAATATGTGTTTTATGCTCAATTAGAATCCGGAATTTCTATGGACCTAAGGAAGGGAGATGTTCTAGAGACTATAAATAAGGTACCTAAGGTGAGGAACCTTGTAGGACTAATCCAGAACTACTTGTGTTTTATGACTTGATAAATAGGATATGGTGAACTTTTGGGTTACCCTTAATAATCATGGGTTTAGTTATTGCCCTAAGTGGTTGAATTATATTACCCAACCTAGTTCTTATAAGCCTTATGATGAGATGAACCTTGATGATTAGTGGTTCTTGAGTGGTACCTATTGATGATGAATTAGTAAACTCTTTTTTATGAGGGTAGAAGTTAAATCCTCTATGGTTGAGAACCCTTTTGTGTATGGAATTTGGAAACTTAACTATGACTTGTTTTGACTTTAGAAATTATGAGAGTGATATTGTAAAGAGGTTGTCTAGGCTTACCCCATATGAGGGACAATGTGTTTAAATTGTAAGGATATTGAGTCTTTGATTTCATCAGCTAAGCATGTTTAAACTTTTCCATCTAGAGAATCCCCTGGAGTGATGAATATGAAAAGTTGAGTATTTTGGATGTTCATAGTTAGGTTTACTTGAAATCTTCACCTCATGGACTGTGGTGAATTCGAGGAGTTATAATTCCGGATGGTAGGTTCCTATGGGATTTGAGTGGTGTTGGTAAGGTTGCTAGTGACCAAGAGTGCTTATAAGAGAACCTCTCTAATGTGGAAATGCTAATTGGGACATTAGACCTGAAGGTTAAGAAGTAGGAGAGTAAGCAATTGCTACTATGTGAATGTGAGGAGTGGTATTTGAGTAAGGGTCCTTGTGAAAGGTACTTAATTGGGAGGCCTAGGGCCAATGAGATGTCCCAATACCCTTATGTTCCCTTCTATTCCTCCCCTAGCTTAAAAATGATTAACTTTCCTTGACTCATTCTATGTTTATGAAGTGTTGAATGTTATGTGTGTCCTTTAAATTCCTTGTCCCATAAGGTTACTTTTGTTAACCTTGGTAGGATTTGGATGCATGGTTATTAGACCTCTATTGATTTAGAGCCCGGAAAGGTTAAAAGTGAGCCTTGGAAAATTTTGAATTTGTGAGAATGGCATAATGTTGATGTTGTTGTAAAAAGGGGACTCATTCCTAAGGGGAAGGTCATGTGCTTGTAAAGCAACATTGATTAAAAGTCCCAATGTCCTCATCTTTTCTTCTATTCCTAGTCTAGTTTGAGTCAAAGGATTTATTTTTGGACTTGATTATGTGTAGGAGTCATGTGTATCTTAGCAATTTCCATGATCTCCTTAGGTTATGTATGCTTTTGAAGAAATTTTTATTTCATGTAAATGGAAATTTGGATTCTTGGTAAATTTCATGTTTCTCATGTTGTTGTGCATCTTAGTATGGTGATTGCATATTTGACTCAATGAGGTAATTTAATGAACATGCTTGGTTGTGCTTATGATGAAAGGGCATTTTGACCCCATATTGAGGTGTTGCGATTTCTTTAAGAGAGAAAAGATAAGTTCCTTTTTTTTCAGTATGTGATCTTATGATGTTTGGAAGTGTTGGTATAGGCTCACTCTTAAGGTATAATGGTGTGCCTAGCCAAAATTATTGAGGTGTTCCTATGAGTTGTAATAACTTCCTTAAATGATGCATGATCATGAAAAAAAAACAAGTGTTGTACAATAAACTAAAAATTTGGTGAAGATGACTTTTATGTTGTGATGTATTTCGTATGAGCTGCCAATTAGATTTCTTGAAAAGGGAATTATGAGCATAAGTGGTAGGGAGTTGAGAATTCCTCCTTAAAAAAAATGCTCTTGGTAAGGTACTTGCACATGGAACCTATGTATAGGTAAAGATCATGTCATGATTAGGAGAAGGTAGTTCCTCCTACGAACATGAGAAATGTTTATCTGTATGATGCATGATGAATTGTAGATGTAGTTCCTACTTTCTTTGTGTCGTATTGACCATGCTTTAATGGGTAGTAGATGTTCCTCTTATGCTTATGCATTATTTTATGATTGGCTTTACTTATGATATGAACTATATGAAATATGACTAGGTTGTATGATATGAATGTGTTGCATGAGCTAGGACTAATGCCTACTCTAGGAGAATTACTTAGTGTGAAGGGTATTATGGGATGCCACTCATACATGACACAAGTAGACTTCTTTAACACTCTACACTTGAATTAGCTATGAAGTATGTATGTATGTTATGGTATGATTGCTATATGATTGAAAGGTAGTCCTCATGATTACAGTGTAATGTAAAGTGAAATGTTTACTCACTTGCTAAGTGTTTCTAAAGTGAAAGGATTGTTAGTCACTTATGAACACATATGAGCCCACATAGGACTCTAGCTTAGTTGATCCACCTAGATAGCTATGTACGAATGGTTACACCTTAGGCAAGTGTTAACCCTCTCCTTTCGGTGTGGGAGTAGATTATCGGATTCGATGTAGCTTTCATGGTCTATGTCAGTTATTGCAATATTTCCCTAATATAAAAGTAAATGAAGGTATGAAAGGTGTGAACTCTTACTAAGGCTTTCTTAAGGGTTTCTACATAGTGTAAGGGAGGGTATGGGACTTCTCGTGCACATTGCACTTGTGGGATCCTAAGAGATGGTTGTAGTAGTATTCTCTTATGATTATGATGATTATGGCTCATGTATGTTAAAGCTATGTTATGTATGATCATAATGAATATGGTAAGTTATGATCAAACGATCCTATGAATGTATGCATGAAGTAGGTTGCTTAATGTGATACTTGGCTTTTGATAGGGTTATAGGATCCTATCCTTTGCATTGCACTAGTATTTCTTGGGTTGGTTACATGTTGGGATGATAGTATGTTGGTTTGGCTTATGATGTTTACCTTATGTGCATAATGGGTTTTTACTTGACAAAAGCATGTCTTTAACTAAAATGTCCTTTTATACATGTTTTAATGGTTTTTATGCATAGTAGTCATACTTAATATGGTTTTTATGCATAGTAGTCAAGATACTTGGATTTGCTTCACCGAATGTGTGAGTCCTCAAGTCTGAGGACAAGACCCCTATGTTCTAGATTTTTTAGTCTTTTGCTTATATTGAAAGACATTGTTGTATTTTCCTATTCTACACTTCGTATTGGTGTAAGGGCTAAGTCCCAATTTCTATACTCCTATGTCTAGATTGTATGTTGAGACAAAGTTAGTTTCTATTTTCCATAGATGAAGGGAAGTTGAACTTCCAAAGTAAAAGTTTTAATTTTTTTGCTATTTTTCTATGTTATATGAATGATGAATGCTAAGGG
>NW_006239093.1:1216082-1223358 GCF_000226075.1 Solanum tuberosum | reverse complement strand
CCTAAAATGTTATAAGTGTCTCTATGTGCTATTATGAATGGTTTCCATGTGTATGATAGTGTATGTGGTTTATATTGTTCCTATTGTACTAAATGTTCTTGAAGTTTCTCTAAAAAGGCATGATGCATGGTTTCCAATTAATTGTTTCTTTTAAAAACATGTTTTGCATGGTTATCAGACTTAGTGCATTCTTGTACTAACACCATTCTTCTTCATCTTTTTACACCAAGTATAGGTGGTGGTGGCTAAAGGGCCTTTCCTAGAAATGATGAGCTTGGCTTACTATTCCCAAGTTCGGGTGTGTCCTTAAAGATTCAAGGACCTTTAGGTTCAAGAGTTTCCTTAAGTTCAATGTACTAGATAGTAGTTTCATTTGTATTGTAAGGGTTGTGTCCCTCTTGTATTGTAGTCGTGCTTTAAGATGGCTACCTTGTGATGTAGTACTCCGATTTTGTATTAAAGGTTTAAATGAGGTGACTTTTAAGTCTTGTGTTATATTATGAAAAAGTTTTAATTTTTCCGCTATTTTTCTATGTTATATGCAATGATGAATGCTAAGGGCTTGTATAAGACCTCCGAGAGGTCGAGTACGCCGGTAACGACTAGGGGGTGCTCTCGGGTCGTTACAATGTTGGTCTTATGTCTAATGTTAAATGAAGATGTTATGACTTATTGAATATGATGTGCCTAGTCTATGGTGGTTTCCTAGGTAACACTTGGTGTGAGTAGTATTATGGGATGCTACTTGCACATTGCACTAGTGTGACTTGGGGGTTCTCTTAGGTGATGGTCCTTATGTCCAGACTATGTCTTGTGGAGTGCTTATGACTCTATGAATATGTGTGGTTGGATTGATGAAGGCTATATGTAAGTTCACCCTTGGTAACCTTAAGGTGATACATTGCACCAAGTATTCCCTAAGGGTTGCTTGAGGAAATGAGTTAAGATAAAGAGGAAGGTAATGTAATGTATGCATTGAATGTGCCTAAAATGTTATAAGTGGTTCTATGTGCTATTATGAATGGTTTCCATGTATATGATGATGTATGTGGTTTATATTGTTCCTATTGTACTAAATGTTCTTGAAGTTTCTCAAAAAAGGCATGATGCATGGTTTCCAATTAAATGTTCCTTTTAAAAACATGTTTAGCATGGTCATCAGACTTACTGCAATCTTGTACTAACACCATTCTTCTTCATCTTTTTACACCAAGGGTAGGTGGTGGTGGCTAAAGGGCCTTTCCTAGAAATAATGAGCTTGGCTTACTATACCCAAGTTCGGGTGTGTACTTAAAGATTCAAGGACCTTTACGTTCAAGAGTTTCCTTAAGTTCAATGTACTAAGTATTAGTTTCTTTTGTATTGTAAGGGTTATGTCCCTCTTGTGTTGTAGTTGTGTTTTAAGATGGCCACCTTGAGATGTAGTACTCCGATTTTGTATTAAAGGTTTAAATGAGGTGACTTTTAAGTCTTGTGTTATATTATCAAAAAGTTTTAATTTTTCCGCTATTTTTCTATGATAAATGCTATGACGAATGCTAAGGTCTTGTATAAGACCTCCGAAAGGTCGAGTACGCCGGTAACGACTAGGGGGTGCTCTCGGGTCGTTACAATGTTGGTCTTATGTCTAATGTTAAATGAAGATGTTATGACTTGTTGAATATGATGTGCCTAGTCTATGGTGGCTTCCTAGGAAGACTTGGTGTGAGAAGTATTATGGGATGCTACTTGCACATTGCACTAGTGTGACTTGGGGGTTCTCTTAGGTGATGGTCCCTATGTCAAGACTATGTCTTATGGTGTGCTTATGACTTAATGAATATATGTGGTTGGATTGATGAAGGCTATATGTAAGTTCACCCTTGGTATCCTTAAGGTGATACATTGCACCAAGTATTCCCTAAGGGTTGCTTGAGGAAAGGAGTTAAGATAAAGAGGAAGGTAATGTATTGTATGCGTTGAATATGCCTAAAATGTTATAAGTGGTTCTATGTGCTATTATGAATGGTTTCCATGTATATGATGATGTATGTGGTTTATATTGTTCCTATTGTACTAAATGTTCTTGAAGTTTCTCAAAAAGGCATGATGCATGGTTTCCAATTAAATGTTCCTTTTAAAATCATGTTTAGCATGGTCATCAGACATAGTGCATTCTTGTACTAACACCATTCTTCTTCATCTTTTTACACCAAGTGTAGGTGGTGGTGGCTAAAGGGCCTTTCCTAGAAATAATGAGCTTGGCTTACTATTCCCAAGTTCGGGTGTGTCCTTAAAGATTCAAGGACCTTTATGTTCAAGAGTTTCCTTAAGTTCAATGTACTAGATAGTAGTTTCTTTTGTATTGTAAAGGTTGTGTCCCTCTTTGTGTTGTAGTTGTGTTTTAAGATGGCTACCTTGAGATGTAGTACTCCGATTTTGATTTGAAGGTTTAAATGAGGTGACTTTTAAGTCTTGTGTTATATTATCAAAAAGTTTTAATTTTTCCGCTATTTTTCTATGATAAATGCTATGACGAATGCGAAGGTCTTGTATAAGACCTCCGAAAGGTCGAGTACGCCGGTAACGACTAGGGGGTGCTCTCGGGTCGTTACAATGTTGATCTTATGTCTAATGTTAAATGAAGATGTTATGACTTGTTGAATATGATGTGCCTAGTTTATGGTGGCTTCCTAGGAACACTTGGTGTGAGTAGTATTATGGGATGCTATTTGCAAATTGCACTAGTGTGACTTGGGAGTTCTCTTAGGTGATCGTCCCTATGTCAAGACTATGTCTTATGGTGTGCTTATGACTATATGAATATATGTGGTTGGATTGATTAAGGCTATATGTAAGTTCACCCTTGGTAACCTTAAGGTGATACATTGCACCAAGTATTCCCTAAGGGTTGCTTGAGGAAAGGAGTTAAGATAAAGAGGAAGGTAATGTATTGTATGCATTCAATGTGCCTAAAATGTTATAAGTGGTTCTATGTGCTATTTTGAATGGTTTCCATGTATATGATGATGTACGTGATTTATATTGTTCCTATTGTACTAAATGTTCTTGAAGTTTCTCTAAAAAGGCATGATGCATGGTTTCCAATTAATGTTCCTTTTAAAATCATGTTTAGCATGGTCATCAGACATAGTGCATTCTTGTACTAACACCATTCTTCTTCTATCTTTTTACACCAAGTGTAGGTGGTGGTGGCTAAAGGGCCTTTCCTAGAAATAATGAGCTTGGCTTACTATTCCCAAGTTCGGGAGTGTCCTTAAAGATTCAAGGACCTTTATGTTCAAGAGTTTCCTTAAGTTCAATGTACTAGATAGTAGTTTCTTTTGTATTGTAAGGGTTGTGTCCCTCTTGTGTTGTAGTCGTGTTTTAAGATGGCTACCTTGAGATGTAGTACTCCGATTTTGTATTGAAGGTTTAAATGAGGTGACTTTTAAGTCTTGTGTTATATTATCAAAAAGTTTTAATTTTTCCGCTATTTTTCTATGATAAATGCTATGACGAATGCGAAGGTCATGTACAAGACATCCGAAAGGTCGAGTAAGGCGGTAACGACTAGGGGGTGCTCTTGGGTCGTTACAATGTTGGTCTTATGTTTAATGTTAAATGAAGATGTTATGACTTGTTGAATATGATGTGCCTAGTTTATGGTGGCTTCCTAGGAACACTTGGTGTGAGTAGTATTATGGGATGCTATTTGCAAATTGCACTAGTGTGACTTGGGAGTTCTCTTAGGTGATCGTCCCTATGTCAAGACTATGTCTTATGGTGTGCTTATGACTATATGAATATATGTGGTTGGATTGATTAAGGCTATATGTAAGTTCACCCTTGGTAACCTTAAGGTGATACATTGCACCAAGTATTCCCTAAGGGTTGCTTGAGGAAAGGAGTTAAGATAAAGAGGAAGGTAATGTATTGTATGCATTCAATGTGCCTAAAATGTTATAAGTGGTTCTATGTGCTATTTTGAATGGTTTCCATGTATATGATGATGTACGTGGTTTATATTGTTCCTATTGTACTAAATGTTCTTGAAGTTTCTCTAAAAAGGCATGATGCATGGTTTCCAATTAAATGTTCCTTTTTAAAACATGTTTTGCATGGTTATCAGACTTAGTGCATTCTTGTACTCACACCATTCTTCTTCATCTTTTTACACCAAGGGTAGGTGGTGGTGGCTAAATGGCCTTTCCTAGAAATAATGAACTTGGCTTACTATTCCCAAGTTCGGGTGTGTCCTTAAAGATTCAAGGACATTTATGTTCAAGAGTTTCCTTAAGTTCAATGTACTAGATAGTAGTTTCTTTTGTAATGTAAGGGTTGTATCCCTCTTGTGTTGTAGTCGTGTTTTAAGATGGCTACCTTGAGATGTAATACTCCGATTTTGTATTAAAGGTTTAAATGAGGTGACTTTTAAGTCTTGTGTTATATTATGAAAAAGTTTAATTTTTCCGCTATTTTTCTATGATAAATGATATGACGAATGCTAAGGTCTTGAATAAGACCTCCGAGAGGTCGAGTACGCCGGTAAAGACTAAGGGGTGCTCTCGGGTAGTTACAATGTTGGTCTTATGTCTAATGTTAAATGAAGATGTTATGACTTGTTGAATATGATGTGCCTAGTCTATGGTGGCTTCCTAGGAACACTTGGTGTGAGAGGTATTATGGGATGCTACTTGCACATTGCACTAGTGTGAGTTGGGGGTTCTCTTAGGTGATGGACCCTATGTCAAGACTATGTCTTATGGTGTGCTTATGACTCTATGAATATATGTGGTTGGATTGATGAAGGCTATATGTAAGTTCACCCATGGTAACCTTAAGATGATACATTGCATCAAGTATTCCCTAAGGGTTGCTTGAGGAAGGAGTTAAGATAAAGAGGAAGGTAATGTATTGTATCCATTGAATGTGCCTAAAATGTTATAAGTGGCTCTATGTTCTATTATGAATGGTTTCCATGTATATGATGATGTATGTGGTTTCTATTGTTCTTATTGTACTAAATGTTCTTGAAGTTTCTCTAAAAAGGCATGATGCATGGTTTCCAATTAAATGTTCCTTTTAAAAACATGTTTTGCGTGGTTATCAGACTTAGTACATTCCTGTACTAACACCATTCTTCTTCATCTTTTTACACCAAGTGTAGGTGGTGGTGGCTAAAGGGCCTTTCCTAGAAATGATGAGCTTGGCTTACTATTCCCAAGTTCGGGTGTGTCCTTATAGATTCAAGGACCTTTATGTTCAAGAGTTTCCTTAAGTTCAATGTACTAGGTAGTAGTTTCTTTTGTATTGTAAGGGTTGTGTCCATCTTGTGTTGTAGTTGTGTTTTTAGATGGCTACCTTGAGATGTAGTACTGCGATTTTGTATTAAAGGTTTAAATGGGGTGACTTTTAAGTCTTGTGTTATATTATGAAAAAGTTTTAATTTTTCCGCTATTTTTCTATGATAAATGTTATGACGAATGCTAAGGTCTTGTATAAGACCTCCGAGAGGTCGAGTACGCCGGTAACGACTAGGGGGTGCTCTCGGGTAATTACAATGTTGGTCTTATGTCTAATGTTAAATGAAGATGTTATGACTTGTTGAATATGATGTGCCTAGTCTATGGTGGCTTCCTAGGAACACTTGGTGTGAGTAGTATTATGAGATGCTACTTGCACATTGCACTAGTGTGACTTGGGGGTTCTCTTAGGTGATGGTCCCTATGTCAAGACTATGTCTTATGGTGTGTTTATGATTTTATGAATATATGTGGTTGGATTGATGAAGGCTATATGGAAGTTCACCCTTGGAAACCTTAAGGTGATACATTGCACCAAGTATTCCCTAAGGGTTGCTTGAGGAAAGGAGTTAAGATAAAGAGGAAGGTAATGTATTGTATGCATTCAATGTGCCTAAAATGTTATAAGTGGCTCTAGGTGCTATTATGAATGGTTTCCGTGTGTATGATGATGTATGTGGTTTATATTGTGCCTAATGTACTAAATGCTCATGAAGTTTCTCTAAAAAGGCATGATGCATAGTTTCCAACTAAATGTCCTTTTAAAAGCATGTTTTGCATGGTTATCATACTTAGTGCATTCTTGTACTAACACCATTCTTCTTCATCTTTTTACACCAAGTGTAGGTGATGGCGACTAAAGGGTCTTTCCTAGAGGTGATGAGCTTGGCTTACTATTCCCGAGTTCGGGTTTGTCCTTAAAGATTCAAGGACCTTTATGTTCAAGAGTTTCCTTAAGTTCAATGTACTAGATAGTAGTTTCTTTTTGTATTGTAAGGGTTGTGGTCCTCTTGCGTTGTAGTTGTGTTTTAAGATGGCTACCTTGAGATGTAATACTCCGATTTTGTCTTAAAGGATTAAATGAGGTGACTTTTAAGTCTTGTGTTATATTATCAAAAAGTTTAAATTTTTCCGCTATTTTTCTATGATA
Source organism: Solanum tuberosum (assembly GCF_000226075.1). Lineage (NCBI taxonomy): Eukaryota > Viridiplantae > Streptophyta > Magnoliopsida > Solanales > Solanaceae > Solanum > Solanum tuberosum. The sequence continues at coordinate 1,216,923 of NW_006239093.1, read as the reverse complement.
AATTCTATGACGAATTCTGAAGTCTTGTATAAGACCTCCGAGACGTCGAGTACGCCGGTAACGACTAGGGGGTGCTCTCGGGTCTTTACAATGTTGGTCTTATGTCTAATGTAAAATGAAGATGTTATGACTTGTTGAATTTGATGAGCCTAGTCTATGTTTGTTTCCTAGGAAAACTTGGAGTTAGTAGTATTATGGGATGCTAGTTGCACATTGCACTAGTTTGACTTGGGGGTTCTCTTAGGTGATGGTCCCTATGTCAAGACTATGTCTTATAGTGTGCTTATGACTCTATGAATATATGTGGTTGGATTGATGAAGACTATATGTAAGTTCACCCTTGGTAAACTTAAGGTGATACATTGCACCAAGTATTCCCCTAAGGGTTGCTTGAGGAAAGGAGTTCAGATAAAGAGGAAGGTAATGTATTGTATGCATTGAAAGTGCCTAAAATGTTATAAGTGACTCTATGAGCTATTAGGAATGGTTTCCATGTATGTGATGTTGTATGTGGTTTATATTGTTCCTATTGTACTAAATGTTCTTGAAGTTTCTCTAAAAAGGCATGATGCATGGTTTCCAATTAAATGTTCCTTTTTAAAACATGTTTTGCGTGGTTATCAAACTTAGTGCATTCTTGTACTAACACCATTCTTCTTCATCTTTTTACACCAAGTGTAGGTGGTGGCGGCTAAAGGACCTTTCCTAGAAATAATGAACTTGGCTTACTATTCCCAAGTTCGGGTGTGTCCTTAAAGATTCAAGGACCTTTATGTTCAAGAGTTTCCTTCAGTTCAATGTACTAGATAGTAGTTTTTTTTGTATTGTAAGGGATGTGTCC